>NC_088857.1:4292500-4355000 GCF_963853765.1 Magallana gigas
TTCATTTTTATGCATTTATTTATATTTATTTATAACTTAATTCGTAAAAATTCAAATTTCAAGTATAATAATAGTGTACATGCGATTCAAGATTTGAATAAGTTCTAATAAATTATAATAAATCCATATTGAATACGACTCTGTGTGAGAGAAAGAGGGGTACGGAAAAAAAGTTAGAAAAAGAGAAAGAAATGGATAAAAAGAAAAAGAGAAGGCTAGGTCACGGGGTGGTGGATGAAATATTTGCCGTAGGTTGATGCAAAATGCACGTGCCAAAACTCATTAGACACTTTATTTTACAGACACAACGATGAGCAATGGATACGTTACTGATGAGAGAAGCTAAAACACAAGCTAAAACAAGAGTGATGCGTTCCCTTATTTTCTATATATATATAAACTTTCTTGAATTTACTGGGTACAGTTTACAGATAACAAACGCTTATAAAAACATGGAAGAGTCTAGCCCGTATATCTTGTCTAATAAGAAGTTTTGAACGAGCTACCGAACTAGCTGGAATATCTGTCAATTCAGGAATAAAATAAAATGAAACTAATTTGTCACCTAACTTGTTCAGTCATTCATAAATAGTTCTGGTAGTAGTTTTTTTTTTGCTCTTTCCGCAAATTACGAGCTAAAGACCAAATTTACGGCGTTTGGCAGTAGACCCAAACCCAGAGCCATAAAACTAAGAGAATTGCTCGAAACAGATGCCAGCCTGTCACCCTATCTATTTTAATAAGCTTATGCATTGTGATTTATATGCAGATTATTGAAACAAGGCTTGAGTGGAGGAGTTTCCCTGGGCTATTTACCATTTTATTTTGCATAAAAAAGTAAACAACAAAAAGGCAGGTAAAAATATAATTTAAAACAAAATTTAAAAACAGTTTTTTTTCTCTGTTTCACTCTTTTGTCAAAAGATTTATTTGCACTGCTTGTTGATGACATTAATGACTTTTCAAATCACCGCGTTTTTATTATTTCAAAGTTTTAACGTTAATGTAGTGACTTTTTATATACTTAACTATTTAATTATTTTAGCTTTCACAAGTAAATCACAAGAAAAAGATTCCATTTAAAAGTGTGAATTTAGCCTCGCCTTTAGCAGTTAAACCGCTATTAAATGCCGATACCTGGTTAAGTTGTAGATCTGACCCGAGATAATCTTGTAAACAAGGCAGCCGAAAAAGACCTATCAATACTCTATCGGACCACTAATCTGTAAACATGTGTAAGGTACATAGATAAAAGTGTACTTATTTAGCGATCAATCGAAGAACACCTTGTTTAACTTATCTAATGTTCTTCTAGAATTAATTATTATTAGAGTCTCCGATATTCCGTTTTTGCCATTAGCAATCGCATTACAGGCATTAGTTTAATAATATATAAAATGTACATGTTAAATTGTACCTCCGTTTTATCTTTATGTACATAAAATCAATTTAATCGGTGTTGTTCAGAATGCTTATTAAATCATTATCAAAATTGCAAATGTTTCGGCAAATCAAAAAGAAACAAAAATATATCCTAAAACAAATTGGGATAACTATCGAGTTCAAAGGTGTCTTTATGTAAAATTTGAATTTGTGAGAATCGAAACTTTTACAATTTTTTTTTTAAGAATTTAATTTTTTTTTAAACAATAACAATAACTTGTGACATTTTCATTTCAAAATGGAATAAAACAAACACTACCATTTGTATTTTAGCAATTACATTAAAGTACATTTTACAGTTTAAAACCTTTTTACTTTAGATAAGTATTTCATGAGAAGAATAAGTAAATCATCTGACGCTTAATATGGTAGGAAGCCAACCTTATGAATACTTCGGATGCTCTTTAGATGCAGTCTGTATATCATATATAAATAAGGAACCTTTCCTCCCACTGTAACAATATAGGCTTTAGTCACGAAACCTGCACTCATACATAGAAAAATGATTTAAACAATATCAGGCAACGTTATAGGAACAAAACCCATAAGAACTACATGTAGTCAAAGAATCTTCACGCATTTCCTGAGAGACAGAGAGAGAGAGAGAGAGAGAGAGAGAGAGAGAGAGAGAGAGAGAGAGAGAGAAGAATGTAAGTTAAACAGCCAATAGTCCCCTTCAATTTCGTTATACACATAGAAAGAAGATTGAAATGGTTGAAATAATTCAATTTTGATATGATCTCACAATTTTCAGGAATTCTATATATGAATCAAATTAAAAGAAATAACAATTCGGCCAACTCAAGAGATATGTGTACAGCTTTACGTGACAATCAGACAGACATCAGCAGCATGATCCAAAGTCTTGTGAACCCTCAGAAACGAGCTGTGTTACCGGCTACACTCGCTCGGTTCTACAGGGTAAAAAAGACATGGCTTTTACGAGTATGGATGATCGGCACCGCAACAAGCAGTACAGCAGCAAAACCTGATACAGCAACCCTTTGCAAATTACCAAAAAACCAGCAACGTGCAACACAGAAAGTCATCAACAGGCACAGTAAACAAGGAAAATATATAAACATTCATAGGGTAATACCAGCGAAATGGAAGTCAACGCGAGATATGTTTATTCTATCAAACAGCAACCCAGCACAGCAACATGGTTACAAGTAATTACAAACAACACACGACAAAACAATCCATCAGCAACAAAACATTTAAAAAAAACAACAGTATAAAACACAACAATACAACAAAGTCATAAGCCAACAAAGGTCAATAATGATAATCTATTTAAACAAGCACACCAATCATAAACAACAAGTTCATGGCCAGTTATCACCCGTGATCGATCCTAATCTAATTCCATCGTATCATCGCCATTAACCTGCCGCCTTTTGATTTAGTTTTAATACACCTAGTCATTTTTAATTAACCTTGGGTTTAAAGACTTTCACGCGTCCTGAATTACTAAAATAAAGGACCTATTTTTTCAAGAACTCCTTATTCTGAAAATTCCACGTATCAAAACATTGCGTGAGATATATACATAAAATGAATGTGACTAACCCTATATTATTTTAATAACAGATTTAATGAAAATGATTGATGAATATTTAAAACAGGAATATTATTTTTAAAACGATTCAACGATATCAATAATATCGGTTCATGTTAAATTAACACTAGAGAAACTAAAGAAATGAAGGGTATAAAAAATCTAGAATTGCAAAATGTAAAATAAACAACAAATAGTCCAAGAAAATTTAATTAAGCCTTTAGACATATCGCCCCTCTGTATTTTGCAAAGTATTCAGTGTAGTCTACGAAAGAGAATTGCAAATCCGTTTTTGAATCTTTACCAGGAAATGCAATATCACGTGACTTATCTACGTCAAGAGGTTAAGTGTCAACTGTCCATACCATGGCAACATGAATATAATATGCACCTGCAAGTTCACATACGAAGCAAGGCGCAAAGTACGGCGCAGAGATTGGTACATGCGGCTCCAAGGTGTTGGCGGATCAACCTCCCCGGGGCACGGGAACCCAGTGTTTCGTGTGTTCTAGGATTTTGAAAAATAACATAGCTTCAAGGCTTGGTATTTACTTTCTTCAAATTTTTCAAATTATGAAAAAAATGTTTGTTCCAAGGCCAGCTTTAAAACTACACATTATAGCATACGGTCTAAGTAACGGAAATGTCTATAAGTAATGTTAAACTTAAGGTGACACGAATATTGTTTCATGAACATATGGTAAGCTTTGCACTTGACTCTCTCTCTCTCTCTCTCTCTCTCTCTCTCTCTCTCTCTCTCTGTGGCTTCTGTTTAACGTGAAAAATCATAAGAAAATTAACGCGTTTTTTAACATACATGAACTGATCATTCAAGTAATTCTTAAAGAAGACACGCTATATCTTCTTTTATATCATATATAATATTATTTTTTATATCACTAATTTATATCTAATTATATTTTATATCATTTGCATACATGTATATATTATTATGTTTTTCTTATATATTAAAACAGTTTAAAACGGTGTTTTTTCATATAGCTAACACTATAAACTTCGGTTGAATATCAAGACTCTATTCATTTAGACGCGGAAGCAGGTGGGACGAGGAATTCATGAACACGACATGACTTGTTGTATAGGAGGGACCCAGCTTGCTCCCCCATTGTCAATGACATACCTGAATCTAGGAGACGTCATAAAACAGCCAAAGCTAGGCCGCATCAGAAGGTACCCTCTCCGTAGATGTTTAAACCAGGCGAAAAGAGTGACACCTAAAACTGAGATAAAAAATTTCAATGATTTCCCAAATCAACAAGTTAACCTTGAATATGCTTTTCTTTGATTTTAAATTCTTCATGAAGTCATTGAGAGAGAGAGAGAGAGAGAGAGAGAGAGAGAGAGAGAGAGAGAGAGAGAGAGAGATTAATTTGTAATCTAACATTCATAAATATATTGGTATAAAGGTTCTACTTTTCATAAATCTATATATACGAGAACACAGTCTACCTTAGTTCAAAAGCATTTCATTTTTATTTCACCCCACTGACTTGCATGCTCGAATAGTACTGCTAAATAAGACTGATGATCATGCGAAAAACTATATCCATATAAATACAAAATACTCTTTAGATAGTTTTAGTTCTAAATCAATTGTTTAAATTTTTCTTTAAATGATAAATTTAAAAAATTCAAAAACCTTTTGAATATTCTATGTTTGCAATCGTTACATAAACCCAACAGTTATTGATTAATGACACATCATTTATGCAACTTGTGTCTCTATATTTGGAATCATGTAATGTCATTTCAATGTAAAAAAGCATTTAATGTCTTGTTCCCTGTTCAAGGACCTTGAAGAATACGAGGACCACGCCCCACCATCCTCCAATGGCCGACCAGGGACCGTGGGTCGATAACCCGAGCTGCCCCCTCCCGACAGACCTTATGGCCGGACATCCACGTGTGTGGCACCCACTGGACTCATACTTGTAATATATACGACACACGAGGGCATGTGTTATCTAAAGTCACGATTTTGACCGGTCCCCCCGATGTCGCTCTTCATTAAATATACCCCGAGAATTCACAGACAGAACTTCGTGTTAAAAATGAAAAAACATTAAATGCAAAATTATGGTTTTATCTTTGTTTTTTTTAAGTGTTTAAGGTTTTTTTAAATTTTTTTTTATTTATTTCAGGTGTTTATAATATAATTTTTCTCTCAGTTTTTATTAGGATACATCTAAATGATTAAAAAAATTACTATTTTAAAAAGAATAAATAAACATTGTTTATTTTTTCCTGCATGTTGTAAAGCTATCTTTAATAATGTAATGTAATAATTGCGTTTTTCTATTTGTGAGTAATGTATTAATTTATCAATTTCTTTAATGTCGTTTATCCATTTTTTGTTATCTTCCATAATAAGCTCTTAGAAAAATGATAATTAGATATCTCAATGTGAATTTGTTTGAAATTACCAAAATAATATTTGATTATTCTACAACACAATTTAAAGTAAGGAATGAATAATTCGCTATCTAAGCTAGTTCTAATTCTTAAAACTAATAAATCTGACAATTCATTCATGCATATGTTTGCTCTTCGGTATTGATGAAACATAAAATAAAATAAAAATATTCTAATTCTGAAATAAATGAAGAAAGTAAATATATTTTAATATTAAAGGAGAATCCGAGATAAACCCCCGACATTATTTGATGAACACCAGCTTAAGATGTTAACAACCACAGAAAATGGTCTTGTGTGGCTAATCGGACTGCGAGGGCGGCCAATGGCATACTCTTTTGTCCGGGACATTTATTTTGAGTTTTTAGGCGAAATGTTTTCATTTGCCACTCCCCCCAGCAGCGATTTTCAATTTAAGTCGTCATCACGGTAAAAAAGAGAAAGACGTACAGTCGACTTCTCTTTGAATTAACTGAAAGCAACAAACCTGTGTAAAAATAGATTTTTTCGGAAACAGTCTGTGATGTTTTTCCTGAATAGGCGATGATAGTTAATCCGCCATTTTGGAATAAAAAAGTAGTTCCGGCCTTGTAGGCCCATGAGCTATAGCATACGACACACTACCATTACCCAATCCCAAGACTTAGGTCTATCGAAGAATGGCTTCTGGCATAAACTTCAAATGTTTTGTCAGCACCCTAGGCCTAAAAGGACCAAAACACAAAGTCCTTAGAATGCAGATATCTGCATTTTCTGTATATCCAGCGGTTACAAGAGTAAGAATGAACAATTTACGGTCTCCAGCCCCCATTTTATCATGTTTTTTTGGCAGATTTATAATACTACTTTTCATGAAATATTTATGATTTTACAGCAGAAAATATTTATTGATACTTGACCATTTGCCTGGGTTGGGTTTAATAGTAAAGAGCACCGACATGACCGTGCAAGCTCTTCAGTTTTAAATAAGTTTTAAAAAATTGGAAACTTTTCATTGCCCGGATTTGGATTAAAAAATGTGCATTTATTACCCAAAGGTAACCTTATCTCTTTTATGTGTAAACATTGTTTTTAACTTCTTAGAGTTATTTTCGTGACTTCCAAAAACTACAGGTAACATCAGACCTTTACCTCTAAACTGACTAAAGGAATTGGGAGTTGGAATAGCTATTAATTTTCACCCTAGCTTTTGTGTGGTCCCCCCAGCGGAGATACCCGCCACAATGGACACTGTATTCGGTTACTTGCTCCATATTTTCTGATAAATATTGCCTTAAACCAACATTTAATCAGCCAGAATTTTCACAGAGAAAATGAGTTTTTAAACGACAGTTTAAAATGAATAATGTTTTTCCCTGTTTAGAATACCCCACTCTGAAATACTTTTAGATTATATTCAGAGTACTGATGGATAATTAACTCTACATATGGATGTTGACTACATATAGGTTTTCACTTTTTTCTGCCTTGATGAAATTCAAACAAACTTACTAACGAGCTAATGTATAGACATTTATTGTACCACAATATGTCTAAAATTACAGAAAGTGATAAGTTTGAGGGTTTATTACTGAAACCACTGACAGATCATTGATCCTTGTTAACAAGAATAATTCAAACTAATTTTATAAATATTGAGTTGTAAACATTAATGTCCCTAAAAGAAGTGTAACTCTCAATCTTATAGCTATTTACTTTGCAGTATCATTTAATACGACAATAATATCAACATAAAATGGCATGTTCACTTTCTGTATCACCTCTCATTTCTCGTCAGATTTTAAAAATAAAAACTTCCATTGCTTTTATCTCATTCCTCCCTTCTTTGGAGCCGGGCAAAGATACCATCATTTTTATAAAACTCGTGTCAGTATTTTTATGGTTTTCAGCGACAGGAGAGTTCTAATATTTCCGAAAGCCCCCGATCTCCCAATCTTTTCTTGGCACTTTGATGTTCCGAGTATTATTTATGGACTTCAGCAGGTTTTAAGAATGATTACAAGCCATTCTTGAATTTCTCACGCAGGGTTGAAAATCGAGGGTGGATATACAAAAAGAATAAGCATATATCCAAAAAAAGTTTTAAAGAAATATTTTCTATTATCATAATTTTGTTTATTATCAAATAAGTGACTTATTTTAATCCAATATAACTATTTTGAATTTCTAAATACGATAAAAACCTTGCTTTTCATTCAATACGGACTACTTTCAGCTCAACGCGTAATAACTTCTACATAAACATCAGCCGACCAATCAGTAATCAGATAAGTTCTACACAGTGTTGATACTGGCGTTATTTAGGCCAAGATCGAAAGGCGAATTGTATTTTGAAAATGCCTCATTGATAAAATCTTCATAAAATGTGGTAATTAGGTATAAATGCCAGTATAGATTTCAGAACCTATAAAACGAAATAAAAGAAACTCGGATAACAAACAGCGATAGAATTTGACTGCAATTAGCTCGTGTTTTCGTACTGTTATTGATTATTTACAAAACATTATTTGACCTTATTTCCTTGCTTTAATTCATGCAGGTACTTAGCGAGTTAAAAATACAACTCAATACATCATGCAAAAGTGGTTTTTTATTTAGTATTACCCTCGACTTCAAAGTAACAATTCATTTACATGCAAAATCGTTCGCAATTTCGTACAAATTTTAAAAAGATTTATCTAACACTGTGTTAAATATTTCTTGCATGCTATTTTTTTTTTAAAAAAATACCTTTTATACTTATTTTTAATGTTCGTACTTTTAAGAGCAATTTTTTGATTATTGTCGCATCTTACTGTACAAAATATTTTATTTTTAAACTGTTTTAGTTATTCCTTTGATGAAAATAATGTATTAAAAATATATTTATAAATTTTCGAGTTTTATTTATTAAAAAAAAAATTGGTTCGTTTGAAATAAATTTTTTTATGTGTTCATTTATTTATTTATTCTTTTATTCATTTAACGCAATTATTTATTTAATAAAAAAGATAAATATATGCAAATGAATGTATATTTCTATTGATTCATTATTCATAATTTATTTTTTATTTTGAATTATATTTTATCATTTGATTCATTTCCAGTTTATCAAAAAGTTTGCTATTTTAGTACTAAAAATAAAAAAAAAACAAAAGAAAATTTGCAATCTATAATTTTTTTTTTTTTACATTTTCATGCATATAAAGAAGTTACAAGCTTCAAATATGAATATATTTAAATTATTATTTTTCCCCTAAAGTATTTACATTTTGTTATGTATAATATAATTGTAAAATATAAATACTTTTAATAAATATAAAAAAAATTATATTCCTTTCTCTAAGTCGAAAAAAATAAAGAAATGATTCTATATCCTTAAAGAAAAGAAAAAAAGCAGAAAAGAATTTTCTATAATTTCCTTTGAGAATATATCACTGAGGAAAGCAGAAATATTTAATAAAGAAAACAAAGAAATGAATCAGGAGCCGTGATAGCGATTCTCCATTTGAAGTGACTTATTTATTGATCCACTGCCCAGATTTCTCAAGCAGATTGGGCTTCCTTGGTTCCGTGCAGCCACCCTGCCGAATGTATCACTCTACACCTTCCGCGGATTCCTGCCAGCTTTTTTAATTTGTTTGCATAAAGTCAATACTGTTGATGTACATCGGTTCCCTGGCTTCGCCAGAATTTGATTTCTAGGGGTTCTGGTCCGATATTAAATTTTGTCAGATGGAACACAATTTTATTCTGCTTTTATTTCTTCCCCATATTCGTTGCTATTTATATTCTCTATATATTTTTTTCAATATATTGTTAAAATTTCTAGTCATATAAATTAAGATTTTGATTCTACAGTTTTACTAACGCTTTTTAATTTTTAAAATATATGAATTGCAAGAACATTTAAAAAATATTGCAGTATTTTTTAATATTCACATCTCTTTAAATAATTATTAATGATAATAAATATATTTCTGTATTTTCTACGCAAAAAGGTGGTAAATAAAGTGTCCTGGCAAAACAAGTATTATTTTACTATTACAATAAATTCTTGATCCAACAAAAGTCTAGAAAAATTACTTTGTGTTCGGACACCGCGGAGACCAACCGCTAAGATACCACGAAATATCATCATAAAAATCAACAAACTGAAATGTAACGATAAATAATAAAATATCTGCGATACTTCATCATATGACCACCATGCTACAGAAAGAAAATGGACGACGTGTCACAACCCGGCATTGTTAATCAAAATCGTCGGACACTTAGTGACCAGTGTACGGATTGACCCCACAGTCCATCAGTACGCGTCCCCGGCCACCAAGGAGTGCAAAAATAACCCAGCTCCTCCACCAATCCGACGGCAGGAATTAGAGTTGTTCTTTTCACTTGTATTTTTCAGCAAATTTGTGAATATTCTTAAACGTTTTTCTTTGTAGATAGGAAACGGTTGTAAAGGATAAAACTGAGTTGGATAAACATGGACCGTAGGACGACTTTATTACCAGTTTGTGTTATTTCTATCAGTGGTGATTTAGGTCACAGTATAATTGTAACATCAAAGGAAGCCGCTGTCATGCTCCCTGTTAATATGACGGATCACGCTTATATTATTGCGAAGGTGTTAGACACTAAGTTACCTCCCCTTGTCAACTACTGCGACAGTTTTGTAAGGTCATCTCTGATTGGTTACTGCTTCATGAGTAATAATCCTTATCTTAAATAGCAAAAAATATATTTTTTTTTCTAAATTCCATTTTCCAAGTTTCTTTTATTTTTATCATGCTGCTTTATTGTTCTAGTATATTCAAATTTATTTTTCCTCATAACTCTATCATTTCAGTTAAAAACAAAAATAAAAAACAAAACCAAGCGATGACACTACATTCCAAAAGAGAAAGTTATCTGCAACAATACCAAAGTTAACACCATTACGCTCAAGGACTTTAGACAGGGCAAGTAGAATTATCAGGAGTGATAACTCCTCCAGTGCAAACGTTATCAGAAGCAATAGAGATGGATTTATCGATTCAAAACATTTAGAAATGCTTATATTGCAATTGCAAATCTACACAATAAAATCAAAACGGTTTTCGAACATCACTAGGAGGTAGTTATTAAGGGGCACTTGCCGTGATAAAGTGACACTGAATATAGACAAGATAAAAAAAATGACTGCTGAATGAAGAATCTAAATAATAAATCATCGGAAGGAATTCTAATGTGTGTCACTTTGTCAAACAGACATTCAAGAGAAATCATCATTTCTCGGAGAACAAAAGTGCACCGCATTATATAATGAGAAAGATACTTTTGTCCTCAAAGAGGGCAACAAAATGCTTGATGTTTTACCTTAAGTTAGATATGAAAAAAAATTGATGATCATGATTTTCATTTTATTATGCCAGTTTATTTCCTATTAAAGGTATGATTTATAGCATTTATATGCATGTGAAGCAAGTCATTATCGTTAAAGTACCAGAGACCCTTGATTCTGCAGAGTAATGCAAACACCGAAATTAACTTAATGCACTGGTTGCCAAAAAAAAAAAATAGTTCTTAAAAATCGTGTGTGATAAATGATTATCTATATATATGGAAGCAGGCAACTAATTATCAATCGTGGTTTGAATATCTTCAATATTTCTGAATACTAGTATTCAAATTTGACGATTACGTACACATGTATTTGATTTAAAAAATTATTTCTGTTGTCTAACTCGATATGTATGACAAATTTACTTCATGTTATTTTAAGTACTAAAAAGATATAAAAACAAATGAAACGGATATCAAATTATAAATTGATATCAGTTTGTAATTTTACACGTAATTTGTCACAATAAAATAGTTTTGGAATTCTTATAATTAAGATCGGCCTTTATTCAGTATTTGAGGAAGTTTACTTTACTGATACCGCCGTAAACTGTCCAATGTATAATGACCACTCAATGCGTCTCTAAACATCATCAAAAGTTTGTGTCACAATCTAAATGCATCTATCTAAAAATGTGTCTCCCCTCTTCAAAACAAACATTACCATGAAGGCCAATCTATAAATGTGTATTACATATAAAACATCACGGGGACCACACAAACTTACACCCCAATGCAGCAGTGCCATCACATACAGACACTAATAATCAATTAAGTCATCATAAACATATTATTGAATAAGAATATAATCAAACTGACATCACAATGATTTTCTTTAACACTCTACAGCAATCCCAAGAAGATAATGTTGCCAAAAAAAAGCAAAAAAAAACCCGAAACCCCTTTCAGATTTTTACACACCCACATACTTATTACAAACGTCACCCGATGACATCAAATGGAAAATTGTGACACAACAATCAGAAGTTACTGGAAGACAACTAGAATAATATGCATACCGCTAACAAACTAATCCACCACATAGTGGCAGAAATACGTGCCACATAGTGGCCGTTATATCACAAATATATCAGGAGAATAACTGTGTGTCTGAATACTAAACTCACTCCGCGATTCAATATCAATTCACATCCAACTTCTACCACATTCATGTCTTAAAAGACTAGTATAAAACCACTGACAACCGTGTATTTAGATTCTGATATAAGACTGGCTAGTGACACCACAGACAGTGTGCGTTTAAAACACTAGCTTGTCAAAACACCAACTGATACCACTGAAATTCTACCGTACAGTAACATTATAGCTTATGACACCACACACTCACACCACTGAAATCTACCAAACATTTATATAACACTAGTCTATGCCCCCACAAGCTAAAACCATTGAAGTATTAAGTAGGTTACCACAAATATATTCACTGAAATATTGCAATCATGAAATAACAAACTTCTTTCACCACATACTCCACTTATTGAGTAAACAAAATGATAAACTTGTGTTACTAAAATCTGACACCACTAAATTTTGGTACATTATAAAACATCCTTGTGTTACCACAGTCCTGACACCACTAAATTTCCGTACACTATTGAACAGCCTTGTGTCACCACAAACTGACACCACTAAATTTTGGCACACTATAAAACAGTCCTGTGTAATCACAGTCTAATACCACGGAAATCTACCGTACAGTACATTTGTTTGTGTCATAACAAACTGACGTCACTGGAATCTAAGGTATTTTAACTTAAACATGTTTCACCACAAATTGACACCACTAAAATATTACATACGCTGGCATAATTGACTGACATCATTAAATAATTGCGTACACTGACGGCTGCTTGTGTTTCAACGAACTGCCAACACATAACTATATAAACCTATACACCGAAGTTCGACACAACTATTGTTAATACCAATGTAACCTTGTCACACCTAAACATGTCATTAGTAAAGTATTGAAAACACTAACACCAGCTTATGTCACCACAAGCTGACAGTCAGACACCATTTAAATGTTGTTCTCACAAACGCATGTTTGTGTCATCTCGGTCTGATAAGGATTATAATTAGCGAACACAAACGTCACATACATGTACATGTACCTATACGGTGTCCACAGTAATGTTTTGTGCTCAGACATAAGTGCCAACTCAAAGTGACACCATTTCAACCATTTTAATGCTGTATATTTTAACACATTATTGTGCCTCCACAGCCTGACACCACTCAACTGTTTTATAGACTAACATAAGCTTGAACCACCACAGCCTGACATCACTTAATTGTTGTGTACATACACTAACATAAGCTTTAATCACAAAAGCCTGGCACCACTTAACAACCTGACGCCACCTAGATGTTGTATACACGAAAATAAATCAAATGTATCACCACAGCCTGACACCACTTAACTGTTGTTTATAGTAACACAAGGTTGTGTCATCAAAGCCTGACATCACTTACCTGTTGTATACACTAACATAAGACTGTGTCACCACAGCCTAACACCACTAAACTGTTGCATACACTAATACAAGCTTGTGTCATCAAAGCCTGACATCACTTAACTGTTTTTTACACTTAAACAAGCTTGTGTCACCACAGCCTGACATCACTTAACTGTTGTATACACTTACATAAGACTGTGTCACCACAGCCTACACCACTAAACTGTTGCATACACTAATACCAGCTTTTGTCACCACAGCCTGACACCACTTAACTGTTGTTTACATTAACACAAGCTTGTGTCACCACAGCCCGACACCACTTAACTGTTGTATACAATAACACAAGCTTGTGTCACCACAGCCTGACATCCCTTTACTGTTGTATACAATAACACAAGCTTGTGTCACCACAGCCTGACATCCCTTTACTGTTGTATACAATAACACAAGCTTGTTTCACCACAGCCTGACATCCCTTTACTGTTGTATACACGAATAAAGCTTGCGTCACCACAACCTGACACCACTTCACCGCTGTATACACTAACACAAGCTTGTGTAACGACAGCCTGACACAAACTGATATTGCTGTAATAATGCGTACACTAAAACTACTGACACCATCCAAATATTGCTTACACGACTCAAGCTTGTGTCACCACGACCTGGCAATCCTAAAATGATTCGTTTCGCATTACTCATTACCGTTCAAAGTATGATTGTTTCACATCATACAGCAGCCTATCTCTACAATTCTTCATTTTCACAGAGCAGGTTTTCATATACATTTCGTTCAGAAAAGTGTAACTTTTTAGCCGACTTTCACTATTATGTGTAACTTGTTATGTCACCAACAACAGACAAAGTAACAAGAGACAAGGTACAAATGTTAGGAACAGTGTAATACCACATATACCCCTCGATATTTAACAAAACTTACAACGAGTAGATATAAGCTTCGCCTCCAAAATGGTCCTGTGTTCAACGGATTCCTGTGCAGAGAGGAATTTCTTTGTATTGTTTCTCCACTCATCGATTGAATGTGTCCCCGTACTAAAGCACAATTACTCGTCTAACACAGAACGTAGACCCGATAACTCGTCGCAGAAAGGATGAAAATAACAACAGTTCAAGTTTCAAAATTAATATCATCTAATGCAGTTTTGCCTTCCTTGTATATGAAACGTACACAAATCTACTTTTTCCCCTCAGAAAAATAAGGCCTGTTGATTCCACCTCTACATTGTTATAAACTAATGCTTCTCATTTTTGTTTAATAAAAAAACCCGGTTGTTATATCCTACAAATGCAAACAAGTAGTATTTCACCCCCTCAAGACCCAATGTCGACCAGAAACAATGGATCAAGCACAGAGAGCTGTAATCGCTTTACACGGGTTTGTATTGCAATTGACTGCAGTCACGATAGTGTCTTGTGTTTGAGTAATGTACCTTAAATATCGCACACAATTCAAACCAGGTATGTATGGCGATCAAGTTTTCAACAGAATAAAACTGTATAAAGGCTTTTCTCCCCCCAGGAAAGTTTGTATAATACCCATCAGCAGATGGAAGTTGAGCTTTGATCTTAGACCTTGATAAAGGCAATCGTTGGCCTGTTACTATTTAAAGAACTCAATTTTAGTAAAAACACCGTCAAAAACGCACAATTTGTATTCTAAAAACTGTTCGATTTGTTACTATTACAACATTATGATAGGTGGGTATGTGTGTGCGTTATGATAGGTGGGTATATGTGTGTGCGTTGTTGTGTTTAACATCACTCTTTATACATAGTATTCGATAAAAAGCCGAACTACTTCCTTATCGTACAAATACTGATATCTGCCATTAAAATCCCCTCCCGTAAAGATATGGACCCTGGAAATGAGTTTTATTGCTCCTTTCCATGTCACAATGTCATTGAACGCCCCTAAGTAAAGTCTTGTCAATATTTACCGACCGGGCTTTTCCTTTTTAAAACTTTATTACCTCTTAAATCATGCATCTTCTGAGTACACTATATAACGTTAAAACTTACAACAGATATGGAGTTGGGGGGAAACATTTCCTATCCTTTGTTTTATGGAGACCATATAAAAATAAAAATAAAAACTTACTTGTTATGTGGCTAGAGGCCTTACATTTTCCGAGAAGTCTACTCACTTCTACTACACACATCGATTTAAATTCAGATCTTCGTCAGTCATGTAATCGATATGAACCATTTGATATTCGCGCCATATTGTGTACGTGTTACGTCATCTGTGACGACGAGAACTGATATTGCCGGGCAAAAGAGCGATGCAAAAATCGTGCATTGCGTGAGATAGAGCTTATTATCACAATGTCTACAGAAAAGCTTTTTTATAATTGCTTTAAAAGAGCACACATTTCAAATGAAACTCATGGTTGTTATATGTAATCACTATTGAGTTTTGTTCTCCTTCCGGTTCAAGACTACTCAGACAGATAAGACGGATATCAAGACTATTAATAATATCGTCTTGTCATTAGGGACTATTGACTTCAATCTCATCACATTCGTGTTTATCATGTAGATAGACACAACTGATTGTGCTGGGATTTAGGTGTGCATGTACTTACTGAAGATATCCTGACACGCTGTCCCGGTTGCACAGAGGGATTAGCGTTAATCCAAATGTATATATTCCATATTGACACAAAAAATTAAACGAAGAGGGAAATATAACATCCTCCTTCAAAAGACACAAACTGTCTGCAGCGCTACCCCGGTCACGTGGTTATTAGCAGAACCAATTAAAACATCCTTTATGGGTCTTCGCGGCTGCTTCCAAAGGCCATTAATTTATCTGCGACGGGTAATATTACAGGACAGGAACATTAAACTGAAGATTTAGCGAGATGAAGTAAAAACTGAATTATACATTCGTTCATTTAAGCTGTGGATATGGTATTTGTGAAATATTTGTAAGTCGTAAAGTTGTTCATTGATTTGATATATAGAGCCATAAAGGATGCTACAGCAAAAGCATGTACCGCGCCCCGAAGCTGAAAAACTACAGGCGAAACTTAGCAGGGTTTAATGTACAACTAAGCCTGGGTTATAAAAAGGATATAATAAATAATTTATAGACACCGATCAAATTAACTGATCGAACAAAGAATGAAACGTTTATTGTTAAAAATTGATAAGAAACACGAGATGTATTCGGATTAGAGTCTGAAATTTTATCCAACAGAGCAAACCGTTCCCATTATGATGTAAGGAACAGTTCGATTTTTTTATGATTTAGAAAAGGGACTTACCTTTTGTTGCCTGTATATTCAACATCCTCGCTGGGATCTACTCCGCCCGAACTCCTCAATGTCTCCCTGCATTTACGGCGCCTATCTTCGATTCTGGTCCGTATTTGATTGTGTCAAGTTTTTATTAATGTAATAAAATTGTCAAGAACTGAATTATTCGTGTTTGCTCTGGGTACCTCTTGGGTTGAATTTACAGGTTGAAATTCGTGGGAAATACAACGATTTGTCTGCATGTACATATTTCACTTTTTATGGTATACTTTAAGCATTTTTATAAATACAAAATATATGATGTTTTATGATATATATCGCCTTTAAATAATGAATGAACGAAGCTCATCGTCAAAAGCGTTCTTCATACAGTGTTCGTAAATTTCTAGATTTATCGGCAGCCATGTTCCACGGACGCGGTCAGACCGATCCCGACAGTTTTACACTTGTTTTATTGGCGATGTTCAATATCTGCCAAAGTGGAAAATTTGAAAAATTCAGACTTCCTTCTACCCATTAGAGCCCCCCCCCCCCTTTTTTTTTATACTCTCTGGAACCTTCTAATTCATATCAGTACAGAAAAATTATTATCATTTTAGATTTTTACTTATTTACTTTCTTTTTTGGGGGGGGGGATTGTTGTTGTTGTTGTTGTTTTTATTTTAGATTTTTCTTTCGATTTTTGTTTGTATGATTTTGCAATAATGTATTCAGCTATTTATTCCTGATTTTGTTTTATTTACTTTATTGACCAAAAGAAGCTCTGTTGTTCATTGAAACATAATGCAAACAATATTTTCAAACAAATTGCAAACTGAAACATGAAATATGTACATGTAGAAGATTTGATAGCCCAAAAGTTTGCTTCGTGTAACAAAAAAGAAGCAGACAAACGAATAAAGTAGACTTTCCTCTCGTTGATATCGTGCAAATATCCATGTTTGCATGGGTGCGCTTGCTTGAGCACCTATGTATTAACAGCACTACTTATTATACAACAATCAGCTGCCGTACATAACAATTAAAATTGAAATATACTGATTCATGTATTGTACACAGATATATTTTAGACAACAAAGCATTTACCAATAACACTTGCTTATTCAGCATCAACCTTTGTTCATGTAAACTGGTGTTGCAAACTCAAAATAGAAATATTCTCTAACTGTCGGATCTTTTTAGGAAGTTACATAAGGTTGGTTTTTTCTTGGCTATTGTTCCTTATCTATTTCCATCCAACTTTTGGAGGAAAAACAAAATGTACAGACAACCCCCGTAGTTAGTACAACCGTTTTACAATCTTATTTTTGCTTTGCATGTATGTTATGTAATTTCCCTGGTATTGGAAATGAGTCATACAAAAAACCCTCATCTTTAATTACCTAATGTAATCAGTCGACTGCATTTATATAACGGATTTTATACCTTGAAATTTGAGAATTAACAAAGTTATATAAACGCCAACTGTGCACGATTAACGGTAATAAAATATCATGGAGAATAAACTGATATTTGAAATAAAAGCAAAGAAGAGTTGATTGAGAGGCTTAAAGATGTGATATGTTCTGTATACCTGTCTTAATTGGCAAGGTTTTATTTCGAAAATATATTGAGAGTTCATCTTAAAAATTTCGTAAATACACACAGATGTACGGTAATATTGAAATGTGGGGCATTTTAAATGAATCTCTCTACAATTAAATTAAATAATTTCAGAAAGCTTAAATTGTATTAAAATATCCCTCTAATATAATTTATAAACGAGGAGCGCAATGAAAGCAAATCGTTTGCATTAAAAAGATATCTATCACCTGAACAGGCAGTATTTGAAGGTTTGTATTTTTTATAATTAATGACTACTTGGTAATGAAACAACGAGAGCAGTGCTTTTAGCAATAAATCTTCTTGTGACATTGATTTCAACACATTCCCTAATGTAAATTTAGTATATAATTAGTGAAAATAAAAACTCTGATACGAAGCGTGATGCCTTTGTGCTCTAAACTTTCTATGTATAATATCAACCGGTTATTAGAATCTTATGTTACGGATTTCAAATCATTATTAAACTTCTTAAAAGGAAATTACAAAAAATCTGTACTTCTCGTAGAACTATAGAGCACATCTTAACAATATACATTTGTTAAACAGCTTTGATTATCTTTATGTCATTGTTTATGTCAGAGAGAGAGAGAGAGAGAGAGAGAGAGAGAGAGAGAGAGAGAGAGAGAGAGAGAGAGAGAGAGAGAGTTGTTTGTATATATGCTTCGCTAGTTATCTGTCAATTTTATTTAAAAGAACATTGATCACAAATTATACCTTCATATTTTATCGACAAGACTAGCTTTGAATTCAATCTAAAATCCAAAATCATAAACGGACATAAGAGGGTCATTACCTGTTGAAATTGATAGCCTTTTCTAAAACCAATATATTATATGTAACCATGCATGTATTTTACTTATTTAGACGATTTCCATAAAATATAAACGTCCCTGTACATGCAAGCACTGTACTATTATGATAAGAATACATGAAAAATTGCGTTCCTTTATTTATTTTCTGATTACATCATATCATAAAGTATTCCATTATTTTGTATTATAAAATACACACCAGTATCTAAGATACAATGACTCAATGATAAAAAAAAACCCGATTTTCACTAATAAAAAAATAAAACGTTGTTCGAGAACATTGTCAGGTCAAAATGTGTTTGACATGCAAAATAAGGTACTTACAAAAAATCATTTTCAGCTGACCAAGCGTACAGAGGACAAATGAACCAAGTATCTAGGGAATAAACACAAGTAACTAAGTAAACACAGCTTTTCCTTTTTTTTGAATACGTATATATACATGACTTTCCTGGAAAATTGTAAAAAAAATAAATAAAAAAAAAAAATAAAAAAAAAAAAAATAAAGAAGGCAACAATCTATTTTGAACTTTACTCCAACTACATTGTTTCATCTTTTGGAAGTGTGAATAGCAAAAATCTGATAAAAATCATTTTGATTCATGAACAAAATACATTTTTGAGGTTCTTAATAATGTTACATATGAACTTATTTTAAATAAAAACTTTCCTGTCTGCAAAACCGTTCAATCGATTTTCTAATGAAAATGTTTTCATGTAATCTATACACTTATGATGTAATAGCCAAATTGTGTTAAGTATTCAAAAACATTTGTTCATTTTGAATTGTTCGGAGGGTCATAGATCCCTTCCTTATATAATGTTTATTCATGAGTAAATTATGAATACAAATGTATACCTATGATTTAACCGATGACGAATTCAATTGTGTTCTTGCAAGGAACATATCTCGTAGATCAACTTGCTCTATTTTGATCTGTATGGAGGCAATGCTAGGTCTGATTTTTGTTGTTTTTTTTATGTTTATTGATGGACTATTTTTATAAGATATATTTTCATTCAACGTACCACCACATCAATAAATTTTGAAGTGTTGCCATGTTGTCATGCTTTTATCGTCTGATCATTCCAAACAACATTGTACCAATTTCATGTACATGTATGCCTGACGCCAGAAATGGTAGATATTAATTTGTCCAATGGCGCTAAGAAATGTTTTTGTCAGTTTAGAGCTTTTTTCCCAATGCAGAATAAAATTCAGCCGTAGGTGTGTATGTGTATAATTATATAGACTGTATTTTTCCATGAGAAATGGCACAAGTTTAGCAAATATTTTTCGCTGCCATAACGAGGATTAAATGGCTTATAAGTTTCTTCTTATTTATTTATGATAAGTTCTGTAGATACAACTTTTCTGAGAAGCAGAAAATTTTTCCAAGAAGAATCCTCAAATAAGAAACAATTTTCCGAATATAAATAGTATTTTCTAATGGTTTAATGTACACCTTTTATTTAAGACACATAGGACCAGCCGTTGCTTATCCGCGAAAAGAAAACCAAAACGGGAACGTCTGCTGGATTTTGAAACTTATTGCAAAGATACAAGCAGGATAAGAAACAGCACAACAAGGTGCATGTTAAACATTATTCATGGAATAAATAAATTTCATTTATACAGTGTTTACCAAATTTATAGTACAAACTAGACTTTGGCCCGTGCGTGCACGGGTTGACATTGCATATGATCCCGGACATTTACGAAATAGATACATCGATCGACACAGCGTATTGTTGACATTTACATAACCAGCCTTTCAGCCTACAACAACTATAATGCTATTAATTTCACTACACTCTGCTTAGTTAGAATAATCTAAATGTGTCTCGGGACAGACCTTCACCACAGTTAAAAAGCCTCTCATATACCCGTAATGTAGCAAAAAATTGCAGAATCGCTTCGAAACGATTTTGGAGAAAATTAATGAAGCTGCATTGAAAATAGCAGTTTGTGTAATTATTCATAACAAACCATTTTGAGGCTCTATATACCTTTCATCTATAAATTAATTCATATAAATAAAGAATTAACACTTTTTCAGCAACGTTTTCTACTCTCTTCGAATTTACACATCATGCTGACATTCAGAACTCTCGGGACTTTTCATATTAAATGCACTGAGTTAGAGTTTTCTCCCGCATTTCCTTTGATGAACAGACTATATGACAATTTTTCAATGACAATTTACACGTATTTGTATTATCATTTCTGAGTTTATTCATGCAAATGTGATACTGTGGAAATATAAACTAAAGAGCCTCTCGTGATTTAGCGTGATTGTAATGCGCACGCGCAAGATTGTAAAATCCAAAAAATTCAGATGATTTCCGGATCTATAATAGGAATTTTCGTTGATTATATATAGCAAAGCTTGATTGAGACAAAATAAAAACAAATTGGTAATCATCAAGTACCAATGATGTTTTAAATATATAAAACAAAAGACAGTACTCTTCCGATTTCTCGGTATTAAAGCCCAAAAATTCGAGTCTATTATTTTAATATAGCAGTATAGATGTACAAAAGTTGTTTTATACTTTACATGTATGTTTTACAATGCAAATATCCCTGTTCGTTATTAACTTTATTGGTGACTTTACTTTTAAAATTCAACATCTTTTTATAATTTGTAATATTTTCGCATAATATTATTCTTACAGTCATTTATTCCCTTTGTGGTTGACACTTTTTAGACTTTTATGTTGGTAATTTCAAAGAGACAGAGTGTTATATCTCAAGAGCTACTTAGGTGTTAAAACAAAAATATTCAATTATTTGTTTCTCATTTTAAGACTTCAAAGACTCGTTAAGTTTACTGAATTGTTCGAAACCTTTTACTTACTTACATTAGCTTACTTAATGTTATCAGCTGTCAATTTTCACTTTTATATATTTTCAACTAGCAGTCCGGAATATGGCGACCAGCAACTCAGAGTCTGAGTTCGGAATACGGCTGCAAGCTTCGGCCACGTCCGACTCACCCAGAGTCTGAGTCCGGAATATGGCGACCAGCAACCCAGAGTCTGAGTTCGGAATACGGCGGCAAGCTTCGGCCACGTCCGACTCACCCAGAGTCTGAGTCCGGAATGCGACCAGCCTCAGCAACGTCCGTCTCACCCGAGATGGAGCTCGGAGGTCACTACCGGCCATATTCGTCTCGTTAAAATTTTTTTTTCATAGTTGTTTATATATTGGACCTGTTGTCATTGTCGAGACTCGTCTATAACATTCGGAATCCTTTATCACTTGTTCATTTCTCTAAAAATGTATTATAATGTACTTTTGGATTACGGCCCACGTACCCTTTGTTTTTACTATACCTTGTACAGTCTACGCCAACATCCCCCCTTTCTTACTGCACACAATGGATGCAATATCAGAAAAAATCCCTTGCACCGTATAAATCTTCGCGGTCACATACATGTATTCATAAAGATTTTTTTCAATTATTTTTCAATAAATATTTTTATATCTACATGTACATGTACATTGTGTTGTATCCACCTTCAATAACATATCCATTAAAGTGTTCAGACGGGAGAGCCATTGGTGAAGCAACAGTAAAGTGTATTTAAGTCAGTGTATTGTTTGACAGTCAATCTTGATAGACATAACTCCGAAAGAAGACGGGGGAATAAGGTGGCGCAACTGCCCATTTGCTTTAGTCGTAAAATACAATTTCAAATTTAACATTTTTTCAATTAAATATATTTGATATGTTATTATTCAAGTTGACAAAAGGGTAATTTCAAAATATACTCAGTTTGAAATATTTCAAAAAACGATAAGAAAAAAATAATAAATCCCTAAGTTTTGATGGTATCGAACCCACAACCTAAAAACCTACGTTATATAAGTTACTTAATGTCTGGTGCTCTAACCACTGAGCCATTTCATTCACAAAACAAGTGCGTTGTTTAAATGCTATATGAGACGTTGGCCACGAATCTACGGACTTGTATTATTTTTCTAAAACGTTCAATTGTTGGGCTACAAAATGGCACTTTTAAAGTATAGTGGGTCATCTCTCCACATTTCTGTTGATTAAAATGGGTTTAAATTCCATTGAACCGCATTTAGACTATGACAAAAATATGGAGCTCAGACCCACTCAATAAAAGAAAAGGCATTGAGTTTTTAAAATGTCACTATTTGGAGGTCTTGACACGCATACGCCAGTTTAAAATCAACTTATTGCAAGTAATTAAAATATTTAAGGGTAGCAAACTGATGTTACATTAAATATACATGTTTTCAATTATTTTTTTAAAAAAGTATCAGATTTAATGATATTTTAATTTTGCAGTATCTAATCATTCCTCATATGGGCATTTTACACGCCTTATTCACCCATCTTCTTTGTATATAAAGCTTTAAGGAATAGCACATGCTAAACTTCTTCTGAGTATATACAATGTACATGTCTGTACATAAAGTCGCAATGGTCGACCAATAGTCTTAGGTTTTGTCTATCAAAAAGTGTTAAACACCTTAAGGTTTTGACAAGTGGATTCATTGCAAAACTTGTCGATGTATATCGATATCATGTCACGGTTTGTGAGATGTTGCTGTGTACTTTATTCTCAAAATCAACGTTTTCTACAATAATTTTATACTCAATGATTATTTGACTTTTTTGGAAATGTGAAAAAATTAACGATGCTTACACTATATTATTATATAAAAATGTTCTAGATCGAGAGATTATCTCGTTCTCCAAATAGAAAATCCCAAAAAACAAACAATGAAACCGTAAATTTTGGGCCAAAGAAACATGAACTATCAATTCAAAAAGTATTATTTATTGCACTTTAATGTACGTGGAACTATTCAACAACGAAATCCGCGAAAATTGGTATTCAACAATATTGATGAAACCACTGTAAGTAGAGTAGTACTCCTCACTTTCACAGCCAACAGCATTTCAGAGAGAGAGAGAGAGAGAGAGAGAGAGAGAGAGAGAGAGAGAGAGAGAGAGAGAGAGAGAGACTTCCATATTAAAAAGAATATAATTACTTCATGATATAAAAGTTTCTTTATTGTTTATTAATTTTTTCTAATTTTGAAAGTAGTTTGTCCCTCGCCAAGGTTCTTTGTTTTTGTCCCTTGCAAATGTTCTTTGACTTAAACTCTTTAACAAATGTCAACGGGTGTTTCTATTACAATCATAACCACTTGCGACTTTGGCCTTAATTATGGTAAAACTTTGACAACCCTGGGGTTTTTTAAATGAGAAAGCGGAAAATTTGTTTTTGTAGCAAGTAACACACTGAGGAGACTGAAATTTGGTATGAATAAATGCATGATACTGGCAAATAAAAAACCATGTCCAGTAAAGTCAATAAGACATTTTAATCTTTTTTAAATAAAATCTATGAAAATAAAAAAAAACCCACCATTTGTTCATATGTTTCAAATCTATGGATATGGATAAAATATTTAAAATAAACGTGTCTTATAGAGAGGAAATGAGGCAGTCATTTTGAAAAGAGAAATTTAATCAAAGTGACGAAATTTAAGAAATATTGCTTTATTGAACATGATATACTAGATACCAATATCAAGCTTTTATTCACACTAGAACCATTTTAACAAGACCTTGGACTTTCGGATGGGCGTAGCTATCTTTTTCTTGCGTCAAAACAAGTTAAATAATGACGCGGATTCACGCGAAATATGCACCGATTGCGTAGTCTTGGCTCAAAAGCCAGACGAATCTTGTTGATTTCAAAGTGCCATTGCTTAGTGGCCAGCAATGAAACAGACAGGTCTACGTCACATGCTGTCTGACAAAACCACCCAAAGCCAAAGCTCTTGTTAAAATGGTTCTAAATTTAAAACTCTAGAGTGTATTACGTGTACTTGCAGTCAAAAGAGATTTTTCACATTCTCATAAAAAAATCTTATAAAATAATGACGGGTACATATCCTTCTCTGCACAACAAAATCATGTTTTAGAAATGATACTCCAACCTAGCCAAGGAATAATTGTACAATTGTATGTAAAACTTGGATTCCATATAGTATATACCCGTTTTTTATCACACAAATTACTATATACACTTTAAATTTCCTATATTTTAATTAATAAATCAACCTTAATATACTCATGACAAATGTGTTAATATAAGCTAGTCTCTAATAAAATGTTGTCTTTTTAAACCATTTTTGGGGGTTGATTTTAATCAACTCTCCTATGCAGTTACTCTGGCAAACCGAAAGTGAAACAGTGTTTGGACCTAAGCACAAATCATCAACGCTGACAAGACTTAGTTCTTGAAAATAATAGAAAAATTCGATGTATGTATGCTGTTCAAGCATTTTTATTCAAGGAAACTTATCTATTAACACTTTGAAAATAGTCAGATTTTATATAATACGAACAAGTTAGATATTTTTGTAGTCTCATGTATTCCCTCGCCAGAGTTTAATATAGTCTCGTTCAACCAAACGCTCGACTGTCTCCGTAAATCTCCGACAAGCAGAGTGGCTTCACTTGCTTGTCGGAGATTAACGGAGACAGCCGAACGTCTGGTTGAACGAGACGAGAGTTCGATATTTATCAATAGTGCTTGGATACATACAATTTTTAGAATTGTTTCGATTACTAATACATAGTTTAAAATCCATCTTTAAATATTACACAACATCATTCATATGGGGTATCTCGAAATTCTTGTCAGAAAAGTCTAAAAATCCATATTATAAAAATGTGCGTGATTCAAATAAAGACTAGAAACTAATTGCCATGCAAGATAAGATGATTTAAAAATAAATGATCATCGATAAAATCAACTCCCGTCAGTACTTCAGTACTTTGTTTCATTGCTAAACGCATTTTATTATTCAAGAATCTACACTGACGATGTCAAATTCATTACTAGGTCTTTTAATTCAATTCGAATGTCGTTCATCATCTAGTTTTCTACACAAGAAGCCTTCATTATTTCCATTCAGATCTCATCATAAGCGTTTGTCAGAATTTTGTCAAACTTTCAATAAATGTTCTACCACAAGACACATGTAAGTGTAATTCGTTTACTAACACCTGACACGTTTGGCCCATCTTCGCTAGCCAAAGGTCTACGATCCGCTCCGTTAGGCCATAACCTAATTTTCTATTCTTTGCTGCCTGTCGTCATCATTTACTTTCTGTAAATCCCATTGAGTCTGTTATTGGGTCTCCATCTTCTGTATGCCTAAAGTAACCATTTCACCTAAAGTCTATTAATAGAATGTTTTTCATCATTACCATTGGGGTGTATTCGTTTGGTGGATTGGAAAGCTCCAAGAGTAATCCTGATTTGCTCGTTTGCAGTATGGAGATCTCCGGTATATCTCCATTGTCTACTTTCCAAATAGCAGGTAGACAATGGAGATCTGCTTGAGATATCCAGGTCCAAATCTGGAGGAAGCAAACGAATACACCCCAAAAATGTCTTACAATAATACGCTTATCGTTTTATCATCACTAGCTAGTCTTCCACTGCTGTGATTATCAAGTCTACTACTCCTAGATGAATGTCTGTCTTCCACTCATAGACAAATGGTAATATCCTCAAGTCTTCTAGACAAAGACAAATAGTGTGATCTTTATATCGTCCATCCCTAGACGAGTGATATTGTAACCGAGTCTTCCACTCCTGAAGGAAACATAATAATCTAAATTTTCACTCCTTTTTATCTTTAATTTTCCTGCCCTGAAAATGAGTGCTTTTGACATCATCAGGTGTTCTATTCTTCTACTAATGTTGTTATAAACTAGTCTTCAAAATCTAGGCGAATATCAATATCATCCGATCTTCCATTCATAGACAGATGGTGCTCACATACAGCATTCTACTATACCAACAGTGCTATCCAACTTTTCCACTCCAAAAATGTACTATCAACTTTTCTTTGAATTTATTGTTTTTTTAAATTACGGATCCTACTCGATCTGATAAGTACCGGTCTGTATGCTGTATACTCAACCTCTAACTCATAGAGAGTCTTCTCATCAAATTCCTTATATATTGTACATGTATATATACATGTATTGTTCAACAATAAGTGACCATTTCATTAACATTTAGTTGATTTCAGTCAACATTTGTAAAAAGTTGCTCAAAATAAAGTGAGATTTCAGTCATCAGATTGTTATCATTTCGTTAATGTTTAGTGACCTTTTAGTCAAAATTCAGTTCCCATTAATTCAACATTTTGTTAATATGTAGTCACCACCAAGTGATCATTTAGTCAATATTTACCTTTTCAGGTAATATTTTGTAATTTTTCAGTCAACGTTTAGATATCTTCCAGTAGCCTTTCATTAAGAAATCTGTGAAATTTTAGTTAAAATATCGTTAACTTTTTTATCAAAATGTAGTATCTTTTCAAACAACATACAACATTCAGTTTGGTCAACAACCTTGACCTTTCAGTTAAATTTACGTTATTTTTTGTCTGATAAAAAAACGACAACACTGAAATTCTAATGAATAGTAATACTTTTTTTTATGGTTTTTCTTTTATAAATGACCATTATTCGACCTTGTGCCTTTATTTAGTGATCTAGTCGACTGAATGGTTAGGTTTTTTCCTATGCCTCTCAACGACTGTAAGTTCTTTTTAATACCAAGACTACGGTGTATAATTATATAGTTTTATTAATGTATTTTTTGTATATTCTGATGGATTGAATAGTTCAAAATGATTAAAAATGTGTGTATCTTTAACAGCAATGTTTTGAAATTGAAAAAATAAATAAATAAAAATACATTTAGATAAAACGGTCGACAAAATATTAATTTTGTATTTTGTGCAAAAAACGAAATAAATTTCTTTTGCAAACTTTTAAATTGAGTTTTAATTTTAAAAAATGCTTATTAATAATCTTTATTTTCTGGTAATAGATATTCTGGAGACGTCTTGGTTATATGCAGTGAAAAATAATATATAAACACAATGAAATGAAAATATAACTATATTAATTATTGTTTATGTATTTAGGCACATTATGTACATTTTGGCCTTGACATTTAAACATAATAATTTGAAGTGTTGTATAATTCAAATTTATAAAAGACTTTTCTAACTTGATAATTTTAATTTTACTGAACTGGCTGATAGATTGATGTTCCCTTTAAATAGTTTTTATTGCTTTTAAAGATGTGTTGAAACCATGCATGTTGAATAAAATATTCGTGTGAAAAAATTATAAACCAGTAATAATTTCACTTAAAAATAAAATAAAAATAAAACTAATGAAAGTTAATCGAATAAAATTATAGCTATACATCAATTACTTTTTTCTTTCATCAAATAAAATGCCCATTAAACATGCCAATGAAATGTTCAATCATGGAGAGAAAATTAATTTCCCCTAAATAGTTATCGTATATTATTTTTGAATACTGATGCGATGCTTGAATCTTTTGAAGCTGTACTACATAATTTACAAATTTATGAAAAGGTCTGTGTGTATGTTGAAATTTAGGATTTAATTTCTTCCTATTTGAGAAATTTTGTTGGTCCAGGTATATATTCATTTTAATGTGGATACATTGTATTATATCTATAATTCTAATATGTTGACGTCTTTTCAATCAAATAACCTGATATCGAATATTCACGAGTTCAGATCTTTTTTATGAACATAACAGCACAAAACAGGCCGCATTTGTATTATCTTTACTGTTAGACCTCTGTAAACAATATAATAGACTCGACAAATTCCTTGCCTGAGGATGATACGGTATGGGGGACAACTTCTATCAAACTGATAACAACAAATTACAGGAGGATAGAGATCAGTGGTATGAATTGATTCAAATGTAGGTTCACACATAGCACAGGGTACTATTTAAGACAAAAATCAACCCAGATAAGTGAATCCAACAAGGATTAAGTGTTTCTGTAGATAATCTGTACATTGTATGTCACTGAGTGAAGGTCGCCAACACCAGTCCGTGTGTCTCCAACTCTGGCCTCACCAGATTCACCCTGTCTGGATTCTGTGACTCTCTGATCAGGCACATTCTAGTCAGAGAATCAAGAACAACCGATACATTGATTAAGATTTTCAATAATCACATCACGCTTTTGAAATTAAAAAAGGGCTGAACAAGAGAAACAAAATCCCAAAACTACAGAAATTCATTAAGGTGTGGAATTTTAGATTGCATCATGACGGCCTGAGATATTTCATTTATTTATCAAAGGCAAGCTGACGTTTTTTTCTCTCTCCTGTAAAATGATATCATTTTCCCATCACATCATAAACCATAGACATGTGATAGAAAAAGAATATCGATTTCTCTCAGATCTGGAAGACGGCCAGGCTTTGGATAAAACAATTTTACACTGAATCATGATTTGTGTAGAAAATCTCGAAAAATTGAAAGATTTACGTCCAAGCGAGCGAGGAAGAAAAATCCAATAACGCTGGCATCAGCCCGGACCTGCCTTCACTGCGGACTTGTAAATCACCTATAATAAGAGCCGTGTCCGGGAATCGCCAAATCGCTAACCCGGTCACCAGCGCCGTAGCGCCGAGGTTTTTATCTTAATGACCCGTGTTCCCTGACGTGTGAGATCGGCAGCATCGCCCATGGAGGACGCACCAAAATTTATGGACCCAATTTACATGTTTTGATTAAAAACAGGACCCCCGCAGCTTAAATTATATTCGGTTTATTTTACTTCGTTATTTATGGCACCACTCGATTTCATTCTACTATATACATGTATCTACACATAATATGTATGTACAATGTAAAATTGTACATACATTTATGGTATAAGGGACGCAACTCTCATAATTAGCAAATTAAGAACTTTCAAACCTGCGCCAATTTGTATCAAGATAACACACATGTACAGGGTTTTTTTTATTAGTTGGGCAGAAAAATTATGAACATTTTACATTGATTATTCTGGGTATTGGAGAAAAAGTATATACGTGTCTTTGTTATAATTGTTATACTCTTGGCTTATAATGCAATATCTAAAGAACATGCATATTCCGGACCTGAAATATCAAGTTGCAATGATAAAACTCCCTTTCAACGCATATTAGACGCAAGAAAACAAGAGACAGAATAATGCTGAGATCTTAGCACAATTATATAAGAATGCTTTGTGAAGGTGTGCTTCTCTGTCTTGAAATTGGGTCAAATTTTACAGCCATCGCCTTTCGTGCATGTTTAATTAGTCAGCGTTGACGTCTAAAATGTATCCAGGCTACCCTTACCCGACTAATTAACTATGATATATGGCTAAAAGAAAATGTAGTGGGAGTTGTTTCACCGACTTACTTCCGGTAGAGTTATTAAAGTATTTACAGAGTTGTCTTTTCTTGTTTCCGGAATGATTCAGTTTCTACATTATAATGGTTAAATGTGTTATAGATCTAAGTGAGATGAGAATAATTTTTTCCCGTCGTAATTAACAACAAATGCCGACGATTTCCAAATGAAACGAGTGATAATACTAGAAATGAGGCTGTTTAATTCCTGCGATAACGCAATGAGTTATCCCCTATCGATCTACTGACAAAGTCTGGCCCCGAAACAAGTTATTATGTTGTTATGAATATTATTACAATATCACTCTTCATAAATAAAGCAAGCGCGGAGGAATACATTTATTGCTGACAGTCAGGTGATTTAAACATTCAATAGATCTTTTTTCACAACAATCGTCGTAATGGTTCGTTTATTATCTTAATAGAATCTACGGCCAATCAAAAACCTTCTACCATTGGTATCATTTACATTTTGAAATATATCTACACTTTCTTTTGTTTGTTAGAATTTTTGTCTCGTAAATTCAATGTGTTATATATTTGGCTTTATTTTGACTTTATTGTTGAGTTATTGTTATAGATTAGTTTTTGCATAAATATGGCGCATTTAAAAAAATATCTACGTCTTTGTTTAAATTTTTTATGTTCATTTACTTTCTTTATTCTAATTGTTCAAGAAAAGGGTGCTTGTCATTTGATAAAAAAAAAATTAAAAAAGAAATTTCAAGAACATACATTCAGATTTTCAATATTGATATTTATTTTATATCTCTCTAGATATATATGATATTATGTTATTCTTTTAATATTTATGTTGATGAAATATATTTTATTTTTTAAATATCTGAATTCATATTGTAAAGTTTAGTTACAAACAAACAAGAAGAGATCATTTGACACAATTTGTTAAAGTAATTACCCACTAATATATAGATGATGACACGTGTGCTATGAAAGGTTGCAATATTTTTTATTGGTAGTGAGACCTACATGTATTAGTTTTAAAAGGTAACAATGCTATTTTCCCACACTCTTTTAGACTAAAACAAAAGAGTTTCAAAGTCCTTGTAGCATCAACCCTCATATGAAATCCTGGGAGATTATTCCATAGACTGAGTAATGCCAAATGAATGTTGAAGTCGGATATTCCCAGAAGAAATTATCAGAAGAACGGCTGAAACTCCGCTCTTTCTTACAATATAATCGTCAGAGTAACTAGAAGAACTTCAGGACTTTTTAATAGCTTTCAATTGTTTTAGTCTGCTATATTTTGTTTTGAAATATATAAATCCTCATAAACATCAATACTGCAGTCAGGAAAATAAATTACAACGAATGTTACGAAATGAATTTATTTTCTACTAAAGTAGACCGATGCCCCGTGTAATATGAACAATTTGTGTCACACAAATCACAAATATAGAATTTATATATCATAAACTTTACAAACGCTATCGCATATAAGTAAGTATTAATAATATCACACAACCTCTGATAATTAGTGTGGACATATTGAATTGTACTGATTGATATATGTGGCATAAGAATTAGAATTTGATACTTTTAAAGATATGAATTTGGTTCTCCACACCATACACAAATGGTGAATTACAGGCGAGAGAACAGTTTGTGTTACGATGTCAGTTCGTCCATTTCTCTGCTGGAACTTCTGGTTCATTTTTTCACAGATTTTTGGATTAATTCTGGATATAATAGGGAAGTATCGTGTATCCCAAAATTTTTTTTAGATTATTTCCCGAAGACTAACTTTATATTTGTTTTTCTCATAACCACGTACACACTGTCAAACTTACGGCGCGTTTTAATATTTACTTGTTGTTATATTTTGCAACATTGAATATACAGTATATGCATTGTCTTGCTTTTTTTCCCCACCGTAGTAAGCATTTCATTAGCTTATACTATAAAGAACTGTTTATAAAACTTTTTTTCAAATCTCCTTTTAATTTTTTTTTAGAACTTTTATTCATAGTTACATGTTCATCGTCAATTTATTTCAGAATTACTAGTGGATACCGAGAACAATCGTCACAAAGTATTTAGAAATATGCCGTCTTTTTCAGGCATCATAACATTATTATCTAAAATTTGATGTGAAGAAAATATAAAGTCAAAATATACAGTTATATAAGATATAACAGTTATTTAAAACTAAATATATTTGCTGATAATATCATCAATTTTAAATGAAATCATTATTCTTAATCAATAATAAACAAACATAAAACCTTAAGAAAAATAACACAAAAAAAATTATCAAATATAATAATTGAACACAAGGGTGAACAATCTGAAATCAGGTTTTTTGGATTGTACATTGCTTTGCAGATATGTATTTTTATTTCTTACATATTATCTTGGAAGTAATTCGGGAAGAAGCATTGAAAACCCTGAAAAAATGGTCGCCGAAATTGGAACTTGAAATTCTTTTTTAATTTGTATTCATAACAAATCAAACCAAACTGTTATTTTATCTTTTTGGAAGACGAGACTTGCCTGTGGTAAACCAGAAAGCTATCTTTTTAAAACACATCTCGAAAAAGGGCTTTTGGCTTGGTTATTTGTCTGTAATATCGATAGTAAAAATATTTATATTTAACGTTTTGGCACATTGCCATAACCTCGACTCGAAGCGTCTATTAGATACAAAGTAGTGAAATCTCCAGATTCCAAAAATAATCAGAAAAGAATTTTTTCTAAAGAAAATTAACCAGCAGAATATTTCTGTGGTAGCATTGTTTATAACTGACTACAACAAATACTGTGTCACTTTCACACTTCATTATATAAGAGTTAATACTCTTCCAACCATATAGGACAGAGCAGAGAGGAATTATAATTGTTACAATAGGTATAGGGAAAACAAAGCGATTTGCTTAAATAACTGATTTAAAGCGGTTTGCAACATATTAATTATTCAGTTAAGCAAACAACCCCCAAAAAACTTTCAACCCCCACCTATCAATTGCCTCATTAGAGATGCTTTCCTAGGGGATTGATGTTCCGTTAGATTTTTTTCTTTATTGTTGTAGAAAAATTTATTCTGCTGTTCTGCTACTGTATAGTGTAAACTAGTATATACTCTGCCCATAGGCGTTATACTGCAATTTTCATTGGATATTAACAATAGCCAAGAGTTCCGACTTAACTCTGCCTCCCTCGTCCTGAAAAGGGGCACTTTGTTCTGTGTCCGGCGGCGCGTCGATGGCAACACAGAGAAGGTGATACTGCATGCTTGAAAGTAAAATTATACAGACACCAACTTTATCTAAATAATTTTAAAAAAGACAAATATTGATACAAAAGAAAAATTTATTTCACAAATTTAAATAATCCACTTCTTAAATTACAATGTAAACTAACTGTCGAGTTTAATTTTTCTAGCAGTACGTTTGGATATTATATTAATAAGCAATTGGTTGAAACCACGTTGTAATTTAGAACAATAGTTTTTCATACTAATTATAAAACATTGTACAATTTCTCAGACATATACTGTCTTCAAATACATGACTCCAGTGTGACTTGTTCAACCAGTATCGAGGTACATGTAGATTTACCAGACAAAAGATTCAAAAGTTTGGTTTGTAAAGTAAAAATCGCTACCACTATAAATTATATGTTACCACCGTTACTGGTAGCGTTATAACCAAAATAATTCACACTTTGGTTGGTTAAACCAATATTCAATAACAATTATCACATCGTTTTTGGAATTTTCTCCAAAATGTCGACAACCAATAAAACATTGCACTGCTGCATGCAATAATAGTTTATAACATACTATTCTGAAATTTGATGATTGATATTTTGTATCGAAAATATCTTTATGACCAAAAATATAAGCTTCAGGCCAACAGATTCTTGTCTGGATCACGCACATGACCACTGTAAATCACATTATGGCTAATATGAAAGTCATCTGATCCTTACTTTGTCCAATATTTATAAAATTAACCTCATTTTTTAAATCCGATGCATCATACAGTTCCAACAATAAATATAGATATTGTCTTGTTCCATGTGGGTAAGATTCTTTGCTCAATTATATGATATTCAAACTTAAATTGTGTTATGTTTAGTATACAAATATACTTTTCATGTTTGTTTTTTCTTGGTATTTGGGTTTGCTCTTAAACTAAAACAGCAATAATAAGTTTTAAAATCTGTTTAAGCTTGATATTCAGTTCATTCTAGCCAGTTGACCGCTTTGTTATCTTTGAATCAGGCAAATGATAAAAAATGTCAAATGGCTACTGGAGTTTTGAAATGTGGTAGGTTACAATTAGAAAATTAAAGTATGTAACAGTTATTTGTATCACGTCCAATTTTAACAATTGACCAAAACTTGACCCTTTATCCTCAAACTCCAGATGTTGATATCAAATGTGCTTTATGAAAATTGTCACGCAATATTTTGCGCATATGCCCGACTGGTGAAGCATATATAATTCTGATACTTTGCCATATTCCTCGATGCCGTATGTTCAAGAAAAACCAAATTGGACTAGGTTGGTTAATATTTTCTCGCACTGGACATCGCAGTTTAGGGTTGGCAAGTTAAGTTATTGTAAGTAAATCATTGAAACCTTGCTACAATTTTTCAGTTCCAACTTTGCACATTCGTTTTCTAAGTTTATCCCCAAATGTTACCCGACTGATTAGAATTGATACTAATAGCAGAACAATTTATTTTGCGAGTGAATAGATAAATGTATCAAATCTTTCTTCTTTCATGTTTAACAGAATTGTCATCGTGGTAATACCGATTTTGTTTTATAAGGAAAGTAAATTTGTTGAGGATGAAAAACATTGGCAAACCATGTGGGGTAAGTTATAATGTGTCCCTATAAGCTACAAAGAAATTGCAAGCATAATATTTATATGCAAAAGAATTTTAATAACTTTTAAATAGAATTACAAATAAATACATATATAAGACACATTGCTAATTAGTGTCTACTTACCCATTTTCACTCCCTCTCTACATAACAAATATGTAAACTTTTGTAAGGAAAGCGTCAGTTAACTAAAGAAAATAGTTGATAAGGCTTGTACATGTCTGCATGTATATTTGTCTCTACATCTAAAGGTTTATGTACGATATGTGTCTATATATGTTTGTAGTGAAGTCAATATGTTAACATATATATGAATGAAGATTGTGAAGATTAGGAAAATAATATTTAACACAACATGTAAATAAAGGTTTGAAATACAAAAAGGCATTTTATCCGACTGTAAACTAAATATATGGGTTATTTTCCAAAACATCGATGTTGTTCAGTTTAACATGAAACAAGTTATGTTTTTGGCCGAAATAATAAAACAGTAAGAGTTTTAGAACTGTTTAGTTACTGTTTTGGAAAAACACCGAAATATATCCAAAAATTATATAATAATAATAATAATAATAATTTTACAAAGTGAAAGTATTCATGGTGCATATGTCAAAATATATCTACACATATTTACTCAAAGTTATATTATATATTAAATCTTTAACCATCAATTGTAGGATATTTACAATAAATGTTTATTTTTGTAAGCTGATATCGATTTTGTATTCATTTATATCAAAGTATTTATCTTAAAACAAACTCGCTTATATATATGCAGAATATACGCTAAACATTTTGTTTTCATTATCTTACAAATGACTCAAGAGGAAGTTGCAGAAGTTTTATTCAGATTTCTTTAAATCTCTTTCATTGTCCTGAAACGAATGTATATAACTTATCTTTTACTTTATCAATAAACAGTTTGGAATTGTAATCTTGTTTCTACATTGAGGTTACTAGTTCTTTAATTTTTGCAAGAGTTCAAAGTTACTTTACTAAAATTTGCGGAATTGAAAAAGTATAACAATACAACTTACAACAATCAAAATCTTTTTTTTCAAATGTAAATTAAAGTAGTATTTTCATCTCTTTTTGGAGTTTTAAAGATTTTTGGTAAATATTTTATCATAAACATATTTTTGTTTCATATATAGTGTTTAAAACGATTTATGAATACTATGCACCTATTTTACAAAATTAATATGACACAAATGATTTAGTCGCGTCAAATGTGACAATCAGTTTAAGTATTAGTGTGACTTTTATTGTAAAATAAACAATTCCAAATGCAAACTATAAAATATACTCCACCCTACCTCGCTATAGTATTGTATTTTAACTGCAACTGACTGCCTATCAAAGGTTTCAACAACAGTTCTTCTGAGATGGACCCTTCTTCTGGACCAGTAGTTCAATTCTAGGTTCCCTGGCCAATACCTATCTCAAAAGACCACCTGATGATGGTCCCCAATCTTAATCTGCTTTTGCAATGAGATGTAGACATGGCAACAAGTGTGTGTCAACAGTTGTATACAAGATGTAGACATGACAATCAATGTTTACTTACATCTGTAGACAAGCTGTAGACATGGTGAACAGTGTATACCTACATCTGAAATTCACGAATTGTAGACATTTCATGATTCAAACTCAATACTGTACAAGAATTATTTACATGTATGTGGTACGTACGATATATAAAAGTACTAGATTTTAAACTAGAATTCGTTTTCCAGCAAGATTCGAGAAAATTTGAATTGGAACATGTCTGAAGAGTCTGTATGTATCTATTCATTTTATGTTTGTACATGTTTATGAAATTCAACTATGTACTTGATTTAAAGGAATCGAAGCTGCTTTCCCAAAAATGCAAAAATACAACTCGAATGTAATAATTATGCATTGCAGCATCTACATCCTTTGACCACCAGATGTACAAAGTAGATCAGTCTATATCTACCTCTATAGACACCATGTAAAGAGGGGACCACAACATTACCTACCTACATCAATGAAACCGAAGGACTCGTCCATTTATTTAAATAAAAATGTCAACACATATGAAGCATGGTGTTCTATGTTTGTAATAAATCTGTTTATTTTACCTGACCGAGTTACGGGGTAACCAGGTGTGTCTCAATCATATCAAAACGATAAGACTACGAAGAGGGAATCAGTGCTTCATCACAAAGAAGAGGTCTTAAATCAAAATTGTTTCATTCATTTTTTTCAAGCATGAAATCCCACTGGAAAATACAAAGTTTTTAGTTCAATGGAAACAGAAAGCGTAGATGCATTAATTGACTCTACCAAAACTGGTTCAATGACTAATAAATAAAGATTTATTTTTTTGATGTTTGAAGAGAGTTCATTTAAGTTTTATATTGAGTTTTAAACACCTGGAAGTTGCTTTCAGTGAAAAGAAGAAAAAAACAATTAAGATAAAATCTTGAAAAAAAAATTCGTTATTCAGAGTAAAATGTCTTCACTTTTAATCACTTATTAAAACTAAATAGTTTCATTTTGTAAATTGTTGCAACAATAATTTAGTGCTATTTGTTATACAAGAAGAAATGAGAGATTGCAAATTCTAACAGTGTGTCACTTTAAAAAGATGACAAGAAAAATTACAAAATTGCTCAACTTCATTTTTAGCACATACTGTGGAAAAACTATATATAATAGATGCCTGACTCATAATTGGTGGTGTACATGTTTTCTATTTTCTTTCTTTATTTTAGGATGACTGTTTGTTTTTGTCTCATTTGAAATTGTTCTACGAACTCAATTCTAGATCATAAATCTTTTAAAAAATGGGGAAAAATGTTCAGAATTTTAACCTTTCATGGCTAAAAATATTTTAAAAAGTTTAAAATCAATCAGAATTAGATAAGGCTTGCTCATATTTTTGTAACATTTTGTCATGATAATGGTCTTGCCTTTGCTGAAACATTGTTGACTTCCTGAAAAAGCAAGGATTTTCTGAGTATTAGTGGAAAACAACTTTGACGTCAAACAAGGATTTGTCTGTTGTCTTTGCGGTTTTTTTCTGATTTTGCTTTCAGAAAAGCTGCTGGTCTTCTCTTCAATCTCTTACCTGTTCGTCTTGTCTTGAAACAGTGGCGGGCAGAAGGTGTCTTCTTGCCAAGGCATCTATTTGATCAGTGGACTCAACAGTTTGCTTTATTTTTGGCTTTCTTTAAAATTCAATTTGAATACGAATTTCATGTTTGTGTTGTCTAAGAATTAAATCTTTATGATATATTGTCGACAGACTTTTTTACCTCTAGTTTTCAAGACATCTTTACTTATTACCTATTTAATAAATTGAAAGGGGCGCTGTCTATAAATATAAATACATTTCGAATACATTTGGAAGACTATTTAACGAATTAAAGACAATGTATAAACAAAAAGATTTCTATGCATTGTTTGTTCAGGTAGGTTATGTTTGCAAGTATTGCATAAACTCATTACCTACTCAAAATAATCTACGATGTGGCAACTTACTTTTTGTTAACAATACAAACAGAAATAATTCATTATATAATGAAATGCTAAAAAATATTTGTTAATGCTTACACATTCCTTTAATTCCTTATGAACGACTGCTAAGATAGTATTGTGTTGCTTTTACCTACTAGTCACTAAAAAATTATCTTAGTAGAGGCATGGAATTTTTATTACATAACCATACAAATGTTTTTCCAAATTTTTGTCGCGTGTTGCAAATTTTGCAAACACGAATTTTTATAGATATGACAACCCTTTTATTTGTGCGTGTCAATTTTTGAGATTTTTGTAATATTCAATCATTGTTCATAAAATGAAACGATATAACCAATATTTTCTGATTCTCTAAAATATGTGATACGAAAGTGGTCGCAAAAGTAATTTGTAAATTGCAATTTAATTTCAGGTAAAAACAAGTGCGACCGCTCGAGAAAAATTGTACTTAAAAGTAATTCAACAAGGATAACATTAAAACTATAAATTAATTTGTAGAAAAATCTACTCAGCATTGGATAAAATATGGGGCTGTATTTCTAAAATATAAAGGTGTAAAATGTAGGCCAAAATCTGGCATTAGCTTTTATAAACATTTTTCATCTAAGCAGAGTAAAATATGTAATAAAAACCAAATTTTTTCCGACAGTGTGCTCCAAAGTAGAGAGCCAAGAGAAAGTTCACCTTAAATAATGGATTTGTTGTCTTTAAATATAGAATTTACTTTCATATTTGGCAGTCGACCGTTGCTGAAAGAATACCAGTCTTTGGCAAAAATAGTCCACAAAAGTAAAACCGAACCTCAATTTTATTCATAAAACAACTTGGTAGAGTTGTTTGTTCGAAATAAACATTCAAATAAAAAAATTATTTTGGTTGCATTAAGAACTTTGTTCTAAAAGATAAGATTTGTTGGCAGAAAAGTGGTATCACCAATCCTGTTCATTTATTTGAAGGCTATTCATTATCTTCCTTTAGTTTGGTATACAATGTCTATATTTTAAAATAGGTATGTAATACCATTTAACTTTTATTTGACAAAAAAAGCTTTTGGACATTAACCTCTTGGTTGAAGGTTGCACATGAGCTGCTATATGTTGCACGTGAGCTACTTTATATTTCAAATGACCTACTATATGACTTCGTCGATTGGTCGATAACTATTCAATGTTAGTTTTTACTTATCATCGCCTACATGAACTTATCCCTGAAGTCTAACATTCAAATAAAGAGCATGCTCCAGCTAAACAACATTGTACATTATTGTGTACATTATTAGAGTTTAAAGTGACATATACATGTAGGCCCGACGGGCCGGGTGTTGACATTTTCGAGTTTTTCTTCTTTTTTTTTTCAATTTTACAATGTACTGTAAATACACATATCACTATAAATGGTCATATAAATGACATGGTCACGATTTTGTTCAAATCCTTTTTTCCGTTTTTATCATTTACAATGCTTTAGGAATACATTTCTAATGATCAAGTGAAATTTGAGAGTCTCTCGTAAAATTATATGCAAGATACAGGGCTCAAAATTCGTTGATATGTAAACAAGGCTCGTGCCCTGTTTTTGTTAACATAGGTTCGATATACCAGTAAAAAGTATTTTTCAAGCTTATTTGTCTATCTTCTTATTCATTTTGAGCATAAATAAACAGCTCCTAACGTTTTAGACAATCACATTTTTGTCTAAACTGGAATTATACTTTAACATTATAAATGTAAACAAAAGCTTTGTTTACATAAAAAAGAATTGTAAGCTCTGTAACTCGCTTATAATTCAACAAATGACACTCAAATTATTGTTTGCCTATTCAAAATGCCTTATTGAAGCATTGAAAACATTAAAATCGAAAAAAATAATTTTTGACAGAAACCGTGACCATGCCCCTTTAAACAACGATTTAAAAATCTTTATTTTGCTGTCCTTCAAGGTTGTGAACATTCATAAGAACATTTTTCTTTAAATAAACTAAGAATAATTTTTACCAACTGTTTATTTCTCGAGTACTACATGTTGATGCCATTGATGTATTTAAGTGGACAACAGTCTATGTAGGCTTTGAGATCGAAACCACAAAACGCCAACTGTAAGCACAGGCATGAATTAAACAATCATGTTTTACATAAGTATACTATTAAATAATTTAAATAAAATTGTGTTTTTGACATAAAAATCCCCCACAAGTGCATGTTTAGATCAATAAAGTGTATTATACAATTAATCATTAGAGACAGGTTAATGCCACCTTGCCAATGGCCGCCACCTGCTGGACGCGCAGTGGGGCTATGCACAAAGCATATATAACATGAAAAGATAACATCACAGACAGGCAAACACACACCATCCAGACCTTTAACGCATATACATGCCTTGAATAATAACACTGTGTTTAGTTGAAAACTATAAGCACACGCACTGAATTAAACAACCACGTTTTACATAAGTTTACTAGGATACAACTTATAAAATTGTGTTTTTGTCGTGAAAAACCCCGATCGATGAATGTTTAGATCAATAAATAGTATTATATAATTATATAAAATACCAAACACTTCCAAGAAGACTTATTGCAAGCTCTGCTAGCTAATAAAGTCTTCCACTTACCTCTTGTACAACGCAGGGCATAATGCAAATCAAAGGCCTTGCGATATCCTTCATTTGATATTTAACGATGGAAATTATTAATTTAGATTCATTGTGTATCTTAAACATGTATCCACCAGATACAATTGTTATAACTGGTAATGTATTTCTCCTTTCTTCGTTTTTTTTTTATATTTATTTATTTATTTATTTATTTTAATTTATTTAATTTTTACTTTTTTATCTATCAACTTGTAGAGTTGGGCATTGTACGTTGTATGTTTCCTTTATCGCCTGCATTTGCGCACACATGAATTAAAAATTTAAACATTCCGAAGGCGAGCCATTTTTCCATTTCTATTTCCTCCTTCGATTTTCCATTTTGCAATTTGGTTTTTTTTCTTTCCGTTTTCTACTTCTGGATGCCGAAAAAATTAAAAGAACAAATAAAGTGTTTTTGCCTGCTATTCAATCCATGTTCAGTGTACATGTTTTATGTATATCATGAATTGAACACTCTTTAACCATGAGTAACTACTGTACCAAACGATTTATCCATTCAGACTATTCAGATCTGAGGACATACATAGATAATACATGAACCAGTGAGCCAGTGGTGTGGTCATCTCATAATAAATTGGGTTGCCATGGCAATCGTGAGATGTTTAGATGAATGAGAATGATGATTAGTTATTCGATTTCAACGTCAAGATAATTATCTTAAACAGCAGGATCTTTGTCTTAATTAACCAACCTACCATTTTTGTTCCATACTACAAGAGAATTGATTGCTAGAAAAACATGTTTTCATCTCACTTCATCGATTCCCTTTCTAAAATAACTTAACAACTATTTCCTCCTGTATTGCATGCAGACAAAAGGTTGGACAATTAAAGAAATCAGATCATGTTAAAGGAGAGTAAATGTTCCTCCATGTCAACATTCCGTACAATACAACTCACGTGACAGCCAATCTCTGTCACAGTTCCAAATATCATGGAATCAGAGTTTGTTGACCAAAAAAGACCAACAATGAAACTAGCCATCTTGATTTTCTGTGTACTACAAATGCTTATTGATTATTCATTTGAGTAAAAAATTAAAAATTTGATATGTCTTAGTTATCTTTATGAATAAACAATGACCTTCATTCACTCGACGACCTTTCGCATTTATATGTTTTATAGACTATCACAATCAATTAACATGTGTAGAAACTACTACGTAAGTAATTGTCATAATTGGACAATGATATTTCATATACCAAAAACATAGGAATGGAAGCATATTTATTTTTTTAATTTAATGTCTCATGCGTCAGGGAATATATATTTCAGTTTCAATACAACTGCTGTATTTTGGATACGTATATTGAACCAAAGTTCTAAGTGTTCACTCACAATGTTTTATTTTTTTTTTACAATGTGAAATGAACACATTTAATTGTCCTGCCGTCAGATTGAATGATTCCCACTTAACTCTCAAGTTTTAAAGAACGATGTGTTCATCTTGACCTTTAGTTAAGACCAAAGACCTTAACCTTTGCTGCATGGATATCACAAACACTTCCGGTTTGGTTGAATTTCGCCAAGGGCTTTCGGATTGTTTTAGGTTGCCGATGGAAATGACGATACACTTATAGAAGAATAAAATTGTGTTAAAATAACGTTTCCTTCAGATTGCTTAATGTTTTCAAAAATGTCAAGAAAAAATAAATGGTAAATTTTAAGTGAGTACAATTTGTTGTATAAACAATCCAGACTCAAACATTTCAACGTGTGTGGCTCTTTCCTCAATGATCATTTTGCCCATTTTTTGTTTTTTCTTTTAAAACTATTACTAAAGACGAAAAAGTCAATCGCAAAAAGATGTCAATTATATTAAGCAAGCGCAGAAAAGTTACCAATTTAATTCGTTTAATGGTGTTGTTTACTCAGGGTTTGAGTTCTCAAATTTGGATAGTTATAAAGTTAGATGTAATGAGTAAGATTTGTTCTAAACACAAAAAGTATTTATGAAATGAATTATTATTGACAAAACATTTGATATTTTTACTTAATCATGGGATTAGGCTCAAACAAAAATAGAATTTTAGACAAACAGAGGAAACTCGGACTAAATTTTACATATTTTGTTTTCTGCTAAAAAAATTTTGGCAGTACTCTAATATTAAAGTTTAGATTTTAAATTTTAGTCTACGTAATTCTGCATATCTTCTGTTGGTTTTATCTCACTTATTCATCAAAAACAATCTTGTGGCACGAATTGCAAAAATATTGAAAAATGCTTAAAAATAATAGAAGACGCCATATTTCAAAATTTTGATCATTGACCTCATATAAATTTTATGCCAACAGAATAAGGACAAATTAAGTAGTTCAATACTATAAATGTTTTTGTATTATCATCATTAAATTTTGTGTAAAATTGGATCAAATATGGGTAGGTATTTGCAAACTGATAGAGGAAATTCAGTCTGAAATATTTTTTTAAAATTGCTGCCGAAATCTTAATGCTTTGTACTTATTTAGTGCCACTACCATTCATAAACTGTATCTTAATTTTTGAAGTGTTTTATTATTTTTAATATTTTTTCCATTGAGAAAATCTCAATTGTAGTGTTAAATTTCATGGGATTTTTCTTGATGTTTTAAAAAATATTCAATGGCCATTAGCTCAAAAAGTAGGTCATTGACCTACTTTTTTGAAAATGAAAAATAACACTAAAAGCAAAGGTCTATAACACACAATAGATGGTTTTCCATTATCATCAGTAGATTTATTTTTCATTTTGAGTAAACGTCATCCTTAAATTTCGTCACGATTACTTGATTTCAATCAGAAGTGTCGTACATGAATTTTATCTTTTTTTGATGAAAAAAACATAACATTTACAAAATGTTGAAAATTTCAGATTGTTTTATTTTGTATTTTTCAAATTATTCTATTTGTGAGTTGAATACTTAGAATTCTGTTACCTGTACATGTATATTTACGCAAACCTGTAACTTTTAAACACCTCTTCAAAGTGGTGAAGTCAATTTTGAAAGTAAATTCAAGTAGATATACCTATGTAATGTTTACACTATTTGCTTATGTCTTTTTGTAAATTTGGTCTCGACTTTGCTACAGGCTGTTCCTGAGGCTTCAAAGAACGTTTAGTAATCGTGCACATTGTAACTTTTACCTTCACCTATATGGTAATTTTGCTGTTCCTCCTGTGTAACGTTCTGATCGATAAAAATAATAAACAATACTCTTTACTTATTTCGTCATAGATTACTGATTTTAGCATTCAGAGATGAATATAAATATAGACAGTTAAATGCTTGGTTTGATTATATTTACATCCAGAGTTTTTTCTCTTCCGAAGGTGACTCATAGCTCTATCGAAACTGAGAATATTGAAATCTATACGATCCAATTCAATCCAGTTTATTGATTTGTCGAAACCTTCAACAACGTAAGAAAAATCACGGACTGCACGAAATATTCATGATAAAGTCAGACACAATTTCCCATATATGACAACGTGGCTTTTTCTTGTATCTAACATACCATTGTACCATGAATCACCAAAGAAATTTAGTTGTTTGGATACTTACATTTTTAGAATGTTTCTTCATTTATCCCAATAAAGGGAGCAAAAACACGAGTTATAGTTACTGCCGATCGGTTCGACACATGAGGAACAACCAATTCTTACAATACACCCTAGTCGATTCGTACTAATCTTATCATGAACGCCACCTATCAACCGAGGTTTGCTAAATGATTGAAGGATAATTAAACCATTTGGAAGTCTGGTAGTCAACTGCTAAGTCCGTGCAATCCGTGCAGTCCGTGCTCTCTCGAGGGCCAAAGCTTTGACTGATCACAAAATAATCCACGTATAGTAAACATCAACAGAATCAGATGAGACACAGAACAATACCAAAATAATGGGATTATGAACAGGTTTTTAGTACACTAGTTGGTCGAGACAAAAATTATAAGATCCCCCTTAAAATTTTAGATATAAGATTTTTAGCCATAAAATTATCATAAACCATAAATCATAAATTTAAAAAAAAGCCTTATATCCTAATTTTGAGGGGTTTTTTTTCTATATCTTTATGCATAAATCTTCTATAAAGAAAACCGATACAGACCAACAATGACCAAGACCATCCAACTCTCATAAACGTTAAAAAATACGTATTTTCATAAGCGTCAAAGAACTGATTTTAAATAGTTTGAACATGATTTGGCTTTGTCAGTTGCTATATAAACACGGTGGGATTTCTTAGGACACAAGGGATCATGTAACTTAAGGAATGAAAATTTAAAATATTAACATTTTTTAAACAATTATTTTATGAACGTTTGACAATGTGAACTAGATTCATCTTTTTTTTTTCTTTTCCGTCAATATGTTATTTGCCGGATGAATAAATATCAAAAGACAAAAGCGCTCATTTCATAAAGAGTTATATCGAACGTCGACCCCAATGCATGCTCGTTGCTTTGAACTCGCAATACCATGCGCATAAAGAACGTTCATCCAAATTAATGCATTCCGAGAGATGCTGTACGTCATTGGGTATCTCGAAATACAAATCACAAATTCACGTACATAAAGAAAGATTTTGCACAAGTTTTGGTCAAACCTTTATGATAAAATATTCACAATATTACATGTTTGTTATGATTTGAAGTACCTGTACACTACATGAACAATTCATTTTCTATAAATAAGCTTTATATGCCTATCAAAAAATGCAACATTTCAAAAAATAATGTGCATTCTAGTCGAACTACAACTACGACGTCACTAAGAGGATAACGTTTATTGAATAAAATGAAAATGCGCAAGAAAATTTGCAAATATCGTTTCATAAGGATGTTGTTTTCTTATATGTTATTATCATCAAAACCAACACACACGTATTCACTAAATCAAAAATTTCACTTTAAGATAATATCAATGGAATAAGATTTGACCATCGTATTTCCATTGCGAGGTGAGGTCAAATTCAAATTTATCAAGCTTATCATATTATACATGTATGGTTCTCTCTTTTTTAAAAGATAATACCAGATAATGTTCATCAGAATCTATGCAAAGAATTGGGATAACTAATTTACCTTTCTCTTTTCTTTATGAGGACTGAATAATCGTGACTATTTTAGATTATCATGTGTTTTGTACTATTCTTACATATTCTTACACTTAAAATTGACCCGAGTTTGCACATCATAAAGACGTGATATAGAGATACATGTATAGAGTTAAATAGAATAAATATTGGCCATGAAATAAACAAAGGGCAAATAGGATGATTAATTTTTACTCCAATCTATTTTGAAAGCTAGAACCATTTTAACAAGACCTTGGACTTTCGGTTGGAGGTAGCTATCTATTTCTTGCGTCAAAACAAGTTAAAAATGACGCGGTTTCAAACGAAATATGCGCCGGTCTTAGCTCAAAAGCCAGACAAATCTTGTTGATTTCAAATAGCAATGGCTGAGTGGCTAGCAATGAAATAGACAGGCCTACGTCACATTGCTGTTTGACACACCTAACCAAAGTCCAAGCTCTTGTTATAATGGTTCTAATACTACCGTAACGGTATCTCAAAATTTGAATTGTGTTTTGAAAATCATAGCTGATAGTATATTTTATTGACCAAAGCCAATAGGATTGGAACTTGTGTCCAATCCTTTTGGCATTAGTCATTAAAATATGTTCAACTCAGTTTTTTTATTTTTTATTTGAAAAACCTTTTTCAAAAATTCAAGCTAGAATCGCGATTCTTTATAAAATTATTTATCGAAACCAAATTGAAATTTGTATTTCCTCAGCCACTGCTCCACCGTAAACATAGTTCCTTCTAGATTTTAAACTGAGCTCAATAGTTTTTCACTTTGTTGTACAATTGCAAAAAATATATATATATATTTTCCCCAGTTGTAAACTCTCAATATAAATGATATCTATGCTGGTAAGGTTTTGATATTTATATTTATCAGAAACCTGGTGCAAAAATTGAATGTCAGTGCCTTAGATTTACTGTATATAATTTAAGGTCATATTAATAACGTCATTATGATCATCGCACGATGTTATGGTTTGTCAGTTGGATTTTAAATGAATACATGTACATAAACTTATTTAGTTTCGCATTAGTTTAAAAGTGATACTTCTTTTAATACAAAAAAATGAATGTAAGATATAAGTAACAATTTTCAAAGTTTCAGAAAGTTACGAAATCAGTTGGTATGTGACCAAATCTTCTGATAACCACTCTGCGATTTCGAGGATTTTATCATTTGGCTACGTTTACATGAAAATCAAATCTCAATGGATTTTTTAAATATTGCTACATGGATAAATTTCCTTAATAAAATGGAACCATGACTTCGACTGGCCATTGGGCAAACTGTTGGTACTATGTTTGCAATAACATGTAGGTTTCGGTACAATATGCACTGTAAACTGTTTCTATGGGCCCAAGCCCCCATGGCCAATATCATAATTAGCTGAGAACAAACTTACGTCAACGAACGACAAGTGTTTTTTTTTTTTTTTTACATCAAAACTCAAATTTTTAAACAGTTAGCCAATTGTTTAGTATTTAGAGAATGGTGCAAATATACAACAAAAATTTATCTAATCATTGACATTACACTGATTTTCAAAACATAATTAAAAACAGTTTGGATATTTTTTTTCAATAAGTTTTATTCCAAACTAATTGCATTCTAAATCGATCTTTTTATCAGGAAAAGTAAATTCGTTCCTTGGTCGTCTGGAAAATTCAACCTTGTTATAAGAATGTACTGAAAGAAACTTAAAAACATATTTAATACATGTAAGGAGTACAAAAAAATATTTGCATCGAAATAAAAGGAAATAAAGGAAATGAAATAAAACGTTACGAAAAAACAAAAAGAAAACATTGATCAGTTTTTGAAAGTAAAAATCAGTTTAATTTACCTTCATTTGTATTTGTAGGCAATATGAATAATATTAAAAAAAATAACAAAAACGAAAACGAAATTTAATAAAAATAAAATGAAAAGATTTGATAAAGAGAAAATTATGAATGTTTTTCTATCCTAAATGCAAATAAATGTTAATGAGTTTGAAACAAAAACAGGATGAGATACGGAGGAGCGCCAGTTGTAAAGAAATTTGGGCTCTCATCGGTCAATGTAGGAAAAAAAATGACGAGTTAATTTAAACCCCAAAGTCCCAGATAATAATTTCTAGTTGCTTGACGTTTATTCTTGGTGTTTTCCAATTACGCTGTACATTCACTCCAATCATATTCGGGTTGATACGGAAGCCTCCTTTTGACATAAAACAGTGTCGAAACTTATAAAAAGTATCAATCTATTAGCTTGATGGGTATGGCTGGGCGTTGATTGGAATAAGATGAGAGATGTCTGTACCGAGTCACACCTCAAATTACCAACACGTGTGCTGGACTGAAAATAAACCGCAAATAAAAAACATATACAAAGTATTATCCGTTACTTCAAGTGATGAAAGCGGTTATTGTACATAAATTTGAGATAAACAAAGTAGAATTTTGATATGATTTTAATATATATGACACATCATTACTGTAAAGGTTCAGTTTATGACCAAAGGGTGTATTTAAGTGTGAATTTTAGTACCTCAGAAACACAGAATAAAGGAAAATGATAGCATCAAAATGCTTTGGAAGCAACTGGCAAATTCAGGTTTATGCCCCAGAAATTCAAAATAATTCCCTGGTAATAAAAAGGAAATAAAAGACTAGGCTGTTTATCACCACGGAATGGAGAGGGTAGTTCATTATTTATTTTTTCGCTCCCAAAAAATTAAACCTAGGTAGTAAAAATCTCATAAAAATTGTAAGCAAAAGATTCTTTCCGCATCAAACGATAGCGGGATTCTTGAGAATTAATCTAACATATTCGCCTTAATTTTCAAACTAAAAATCTGGACGTTTACAGCTTATTAATGTTTGAATTCTTTTTTATCAGAAAAGGTTTGCTCTGTGAGACTGCGGGAACTGGGGGTTAGTTTTATCTATGTAATTTTGTTGACATTTATACGATTTTGATGGGGATGAAAACTGTAAAACGATTTCTGAAATGAACCCTTTTCCGTTGATAAGCTGCTAATGTCAATGTGAGTAATTTTGCTATATTATAGATTTATACTAAAGATTATATCAAGGACATATAAGATTTCAAATGTTCATTTGATACTGATAACAAGTCGACAAGGTTTATATACATCCAAGCAGATATATTAGTTAGTTACAACAATGGCTCGGTGAAGCGAAAGGGTGTGTAAAGCATTCAGACTTGCATTCATATATATGAAATCAAAACCACTTTTAATCGTTTTTTGGTTAACGCAATGTAATGTTAAAAGGCTAAAAATGAGGAAAGTACATTGTTTTGTTTGAAACAAGACGTTTACTTGTTGTGAGATAAATAATTCAGCCCTGAACGTGTTGTTACTTTGTAAGTCGTGTAAATGTCTGCTATTAACAATGTAGTCATGAATGATGCTGAATTTACATATACCATAATCTAAAATCGTCTTTACTAGTTATTTCTGTACCTAAGCGTTTCCTTTCTCGGAGGTAAGGTCATACTTATGCCTCTCCTATCGACTTCAATATTTTTGTAGTATTTCTCTAATAATGCCATTATATAATTGTTAATTTTTGTGTCATCCTCTCCTGAACTCGGTTAACTATTTCCGATATACCTGTCCAAAAGCAAGATTTTACTACGTCATTATACGGATCTTTTGATATCAGCAAAATTCTGTATATTTGTATTTGTCTCCTTATCTCTGCAAAAAAAACCTCAAAACCCAAACAGCAAAAATCAGCAGTGAGAGATGAGAGACAGACTTAGTGGATGTTTTGTCTAGCTACCTTTTTCTATCATTTCACATTATCATCAGACATTTCTGCCTGTATTCAATGGTAAACGATTGTGATTTTTATTCCCTATCAAACTAGTTTCGACTTGTAACACCGGGGTTGACACATTTTAATTGGGTAGAATTTCAATTTACGGCGAAGAGGCATCACTCTGCAAATTTTTGCGAATTTAATGAGTTCATCTTGGCAGGTTTATGATGAAATGTTGGCATATAATAATTACAGAGTCGGGGATGGTATTTTTCGCGAAGACGAAATGCTTCTGCACAGGATGCACATGTCAATTAGACGAAGATCACAATTAAAACCTTTCAAATGGCCCTGACCAGTAGCAATTAGTCCAATTGGTATTTTACTCTTCGTTTTCACTTCTGAAGGTATTTAAAAATAATGATATACCACTGTTGTGACAATAGGAAATCATCACAATAATTCAAAATAACTTAAAAGATCACAATTCAAAAATAACTTTAAGAAAAAACGCAGAAAAGTGAACAATGTTTACCGACGGATGTTTTAAATTTGAAGAGAATAACAAATTAGTGGAGACTGTTTCCTGACATCGGTTTTCCACAGCGGTAAGAGACAAAGGTATCTGTCCTCGTAAATATATCGAATCTCATTCTTTGGTGGACATAGGAGTATATTGTTTATGGTTATTCGAAATCTTCCCGTGTATATGAATTATTGCATCTCGTTATCATGCAAATTCATCGCACGCCTTCACATCGACCACTGAGGAGTCCTTGTGTTGATCAGTCAGAACAATTTGTAATTAGCTCGTTCATGATACAAAAAATATATTTTTATGAATAAAATGATACCTTTTTGCGTGCTTTAGAATGGAACGCGTGCACATGTCCTTGAATTTTAGCGCAGTTTGATTGTCTCTGTTTCACTCTATTGATTTCAGTATCTCATTGACAATTTACTCTCAATGCATTGCAATCTTTACATCGAAAGAAAGATCATGATTATATTTTGCTTACTTTTCTTAACAAAGGACAATACACTGAGATATGGACATAGCAAGAAGTTTCGTTGACTATCTTTTTTTTCAGATGCTAATGTTTTTCTTGTATTTTTAATAATACATGTACATGCATACAACTATGAAAAATTATCAATTTTTGCTTTGTTTACTGGAAATGATGATAGTTGTACATGTTGAATTTTTTACTCTCATAACTAAATTAAACTGACAAACTGAGACGAATGCCATGGTTATAGTACTTCAAAGAATTCAAACAATTTCATTTTCTCATTAGTTTTCTTTTATTATTGACTTTCGCTTAATTTAAATTTAATTCAACAAATCAGTTGAAACTTGTAGTGTTTAATGACGAAAAAAAAGATTTATTTTTGTGTCAGTTGTTTAGTATATGAAAATAACAATCTCAAAAAATATTAATAGGCGCTAAAAATAAGACTACAAAACTTAATTACCTTTGAAGTTTGTTCATAAATTAAACTTTTCAAAATCAATTATCACTAGCAATGCAAAATATCGTAATCTTTAAAATTGTTATAATTTATTTATAGTTTTAAAAGAAACCTGAAAAAGGAATAAAAATTAAATAAAAAAATAAATAAATAACTAGAAAACTCCAAATAAACAAAGATTTTTTTCTCCTCATAAACAAGACTTATAAACAGACACTTGAAATTGCCCTTTCAGGTAAAAAAAACCCAGATTCTTGCTACATGAAGATTTCTTATAAAGTTTTCAAAAATAAATTGAATCATTTGAATGCCATTTAGATAAATGCATTATTTAGGAAGTGGGGGAACATTCATTTTAAAAACTCATCGTAACAAGTTTTCTCATTTTATTGTTAAAAAAAATAACAACAGCCATTTGAATTTTGAAATATACTTTCGATATCTTGTTGTGGTTTTTACATTTATTTGTTTCTTCGCTGTTCTTTTATTTTTGAACGACTCAAGTTACATTTTATGCTGCTAAAGGAGCTCGAATAAAATTAAGAAAGAACAAAAAAGTCTGATTGCATATTTAACCGACAGGAACATGTCTAAGCGCGGTTTAAATTGATGAAGTGTTTCGATAAGAATATAAGATCAATTTTTTTCCTTTTTTTATTAATCCTAAGAAAAGACTATATTTATTTGAATAGATGAGCAGGGGTGTTTTTTAATGTGGTTGCTTTGTACAATTCTTGAAATACAGAAAAAAACTGCGCAGTTATTCTTAGAATATATATGTTAATATATTTAGCATTAATATTAATTTTCAGGATGTTTCCGTTACATCGCACACAATAAAACAGGGTGTCATTTAATATATGTGTAACTAATTTAAGTTCTGCTGTGCCAGTGCAAAAGTGCATACTTAGTTATGAAATAAAACTAATATTCTATTCAAAAATTCCTCTGAGGAAAATATATTTTCTATGCAGTTTTCTAGATTCTTCGTTTGAAAAAAAAGCAAAAGTTGATGAAAATTTCAATATATTTTTATCAGATGTAGATTGCAAGAATTTTAATTATTATTATTATTATCATTATTAATATTTGTATTTTTCAGATTTTTTTAAAGTATAAAACACTCGTCATGTAATATTATGTTTTTAAAAGACATATATTGAATACTAGTATCTTTAAATCTCTTGTATTAAATGGCATGTTTAAGAGACACTGGTAATGAAAGTTAGTTTTGCATTTAACATTCAGTTCATGAAGTTTTAATCTTGATTGGAATCGCCATTCGTTCTTGGGACGTTGTGTATATACATTTACATATATATGTTGTACATAGATGTATTCCTCCGCCGATGGTCGCTCCAGACGACATACGGTGACCACAGTTGTAGGTCATGGTTTGGTCTGTGTGGCTATAGACAAGGAAATGTCGATCATTACTAGATAACCTTAGCTGACCTCTCACTGATTCGTCACCCATGTATGTAAATCTCTTATTGTTTCTTATTCCATCAACAAAATTGTTCTATAGATTTGAACTGTTTCTGTTGACATAGATACATATGTGTTTGTCGCATGTTGTTTAATTTCACTCTCAAATTTATGGCACATGTTTTCTGGGGGTTTTTTCGACCGTGTTCCCACGTAAAGCTTGAATCGGTATCATTTTATGGTTATCAAAAAATTAAATGTAAACTCCATGCATATGATATTCCAATAAGCAATCAGTGAATGTAGTTTACAGTAGCACCTTTTTTTTTTTTATTTTGTGTTGCTTTTTCTTCAGGCTTCTGCGTTCTAACGGCCGTAAAGTAGAAGATAAAAGATGATTTTACTTGAAGATAACTTTTACATGGTCATCATTTTGAAAAGTTTGACGGATTTTTAATATTCTATAGACACAAGTGATTAAACTATATCATAGTTTATCCTTATTTTGAACCCTCAACTTAAACTTAAACCCAACAAATGCAAACATGGTCGTCAGCTCAGTGATTCAAAAAAATGTATTTCATCTGCAGTTTTAGCATTCAAAAAATTATCTGAGATTTTTTCATCATTAACAAGGTGACAGAAGTTAAATAGATTAGTCAATATGTTCTTGTACATATAAAAATAATATTATTTCCTTTGATTTGTTCATCACAAGATGGCGTGGTACTCAATCTGTTGCCTTAAATAACTAGATATCGGCAAACTCAATCCTGCTAAATAAAATCCATGTCATTCATCTCAAAATTTATATTCGGAGTATGATTTTCTCACGAGTATCTCGTAATTAAGGAAGTCTCTGAAAATGATATACTGATGAACAAAATAACGGCGAGACATACATGTATAATATAATTCCAGTTTTGTTTTGTTAAGAAAATCGAACAAACCAAGCGTTCCGAAGAAAAACCTTAATCAACCTCCAAGGTGTTCGCGCACCTGCACCAGTGCACTTTTTCTGACATGCCTTTTTAATGCATATCAAGATGGCATTGTTACGTAATAGGGATCAGTAGACTTTAGAATCAATAACATAGGAATCAATACATTGCTGGGAAGAATGACATGGAGATATGTCGCAGACGACCGACAGCCCAGACAGTCCTAGCCTCTGTAGTCAGCAGTTCTGTTTGGCAACAGCGGCCATTGCAGGAAGACGTGCAGTAGCTTTGCTACCTCTTCTCTTTTCATGTGAAGATTTAAAAAAAAAAATTATTATTTTGAATAAAAATCACCATGTTTTAAAAGTGATAATATCAAACACTCGTACATTTAATGTCGTCTCATTTGTGGTTTTGAGTTGATAAATTGGACAATGGAGCTGGTCTAAAATCGGTTCAGACTATAGATATTTTACCACGGTTTTGGGGTTTCAAAATGAAAAAATCCGAGATATTAGAAACAATGCTTTTCAAATAGTCTCCACAAGACACCAAACTACTTAATTCGTATCTCACTCTTCCATGAATTTTGATATATAATAAAATTAACCCTTTGCTAGCGCTTAGTATGCTCAAGAATGAAAAGATGTGAAAGTTTAACAACATTTTATTGCAGTTTCTCGTTCTGTTCGTGTCGTAAGCCACATATGTCACATAAAACATACTTCTGTCATACAACATCAAGAATCTTAATGTATATAATCATACATATAATAATGGCTCGAAATATTTCTCGTTATTACAAATTCTCGTTCACTTATATAAGGCATTATAAAACAAAAATAAATGAAAATCATCATGTACATGAGCAATTTTGCAGTATGTAGAAAAAATAAATGGTTGACGATACACATATGGTACAAAACAAACTAGAAATGAAATATCGGCGTGATTTTTACTATCCATAAAAGGCTCCTAAAAATCGCACAAATGTCAATCGCCAATGCATTAATGAAATATTGTATATTGTATTCTTAACCTCAGATAAATTACATGTCTCGGATCGTGTCCTCTTGCCTGTCGTCTGCAGTGTGACCCGAACAACTCGTGCTGGAAGGACTGTCCAACGGTCACTGTAATCTGTCCACTGCAGTACTTATAACGAGCACGAGGTAAAAGTACTAGCTCTCCGGCGCGTGATAACTAGTTTTTTTTTCTCTTCATTTATACATAATCAAAACTTGCATAGGTTTGTGATGTAAATTTTCTAAATCTAATGTTTTAGTGTACATGTATTGTAGACAGTGCGATGAAATCAAATATTTGTCACGTGACATTCTTCCTATATTTGCTGATTAATGATTCGAATGGTATTTATGTATATAAGTTCAGGATACCAGTAAAATAATTTTTGGCAAAGTTCTAAGAGGTATTCATATGGATATCTAATTCATAGCTATGAATTATAACACTTTGAAATCACTGTTAAAATTTTTTTTACCCAACACATGTTTACCCAAATACTATACCCAACATTCATTTACCCATGTAAAACTAACAAAAATAAACACTAAAAAATTGTAAACAACACAATTAGAGTATATACTCTGAACAGAGACAAATTTGATATATTAAATATACATCCGAATATATAAATTGTACATTCAGTTTGATGTACATGTATTCCATCTGACAAAATAAAAGACACTAAAAATCACCTTGTAGATTTTGTTCTCGTTTTATGTGGATAAATATTTGTTTCTCCAAATTATTTTTCTCGTTTTGGAAGGTAAATAATAAAAATATCGATTTCTCGACCATATTCTTTTGAAAGGTTTGTTTTGCAATACTAAGAACTCCGCGTTCCGTTGTCTGAATCTTCCTACACTGTACCAATATAATCGCTGCCGTATTCCTTCCCTCGCTTGATTGCCTGCGTTTACAGACCATATTTAGACACGGTGATATCAGGAATTAGAGGTAGCTACCCTTAGAGGAACACATTACTTATGTCAACTCGTGCTTGCTTCGCTCGGCGATGACGGCTCGGGGCTCACTTTGGTCTTGGCTTCCGGAACTCGACTTTGTTCATTCAGTTCTTTTATGGCCTGTAATTCCTTTTTCTCTTTCATTCGTCTATTTTGAAACCATATTTTAATTTGTCTCTCCGTTAAGCACAGCATGTGAGAAAGTTCTATTCTTCTCCTTCTGGTAAGATACCTGTTGAATTTGAATTCTTTTTCCAATTCCAGGGTCTGGAATCGCGTGTATGTCTGCCTCCCTCGTCGGCGTTGATTAGAGTTAGGACCTGTGAAAAAAAGTAGAAAGACAGTTAAAAGTCAATATGTAATTTAAATTCTTATCACTTACATTTTGTGCTGTAACACGCCATTTAATCGGCAAAAAACAACCGAATAACATACAGCACTAAAATACTGTTGGAATAACACTGAAACGTCAGAACGCATCAACCAGCATAACGTTATGTTTAATTAAATATCAATTTAAAAATAAAATTGCCTTACTTTCTACAATTAATCACAAAATAATAAATAACTTATTTAAGGAACGAGTCCAATAGCTACCCATTCCATGCTCTTTTAAACTTGATTTGAACTGTGCACAGTATACTTGCATATTTCATACTGATTTGGTTTATTAAATGTAAACGGTTCAAATTCAGTTTATACTTTTATCTGCAGTAGAGTTCATACAATAAATCAAATACAAGGTACAATTAGTTACATATCTAACTGTTTTGCACACACCTTTCTAGTATAACTAATTAAATACGCAATAATAGTGATAGACAGATAGCAATAACAAAAGGAAAATATAACTTTCGCAGAAAAAAATATATATACAAGGAAAGTATTCTCTACACATAGGCCTGCGTTCAATTTCCCCTGTTTGTATATTGTTTTGCGATGTTTAAACAGGCTATTGTGTGTTTACAATGTGTTTATAGATTTTGGCGCCTTCCTACACAAACCCCTTTACGGTTAGAAGTGCATTCAATTTACAGTATCAAATTATCTGCTCTTTATGTCGGGAACATGTGCATGTTTCTTGTTGAGAAACGATACACCTGAAATTAAATCAAATGCTTGATTGGCTTTCACATTTGCTTGGAGCAAACGTTTGGTAACACTGGTCTCAATAATTGAAAACTATACTTGGACGATGAAATGTTAAACGACCCCATTGGTATATGATCATGTTTCCCCCTTGGACCAGTAAGTAAGCATTGGTGGTCGCTGGTACCCCAACCATTGGTACCAGTCCGCGAGGTCTCCACTCCACAAGAATGGACCGACAGACCGATTAGCTCTCTTTAAATTGTTGATCCGTGCATCAGCTTACAAGAATATTGTTGAACTGAATAAAGGTTCTGATTGTCCTGTTAGATATGTTATTTATGAACTTATCAAAGCTGTCTCTGTTTGCCTATCAAGATATTTGAGCGCAAATACTGATAATTTGGTAAATTGTTGGAAAAAATAAAGAATATTAGTGCGAAATATTTGACAACTTAATCCGTGACACTAAAAAGGTTTAGGTCTTCAAAGAGCACACATCTCTTGGTACATAATAAGGAAATTGATCGGAATAATTTCTACCCATTGAATTTGACTATGCAAAGTTAAATAAGCCAGTTATCAAAACTGATTAAATGTAATTTTAAATACGCGGTCTCTTTGATTGTATGGTTCAATTATCTACACCAGTTTGTAGATACCAAAAGCACGTGGTATGTGTGACAATATATTTAATGTTCGGGTTTCTTTTTCAAACACAGAATACAGCACATACAAATTGTAGTAACCATGAAATCGGTGTTACCACAACATCTGTACCAAGCGCCCAGCAACTTCTTCTATGGCCAGAACCAAATTTATCTAATAAATCTTTTCCACTCGGTTAAGTTGTTAGATGAAACTCTACTTCATCATCAATTCCAAATTTGCGGCCCTATGAATCGGGGAACAAAAATATGAAGCGAGTGTGCGGTAAATGGGTTTTATGAGCTATAAATAATACACTATCATAAAGGGTTTCCATTTAGATAATGTGTTAAATGTTTTTTGAATTATATTGAGCACTCTGTTTTTATAAATAAATCAAATTGCAGCTTTATTCGTTTATTTTCTGCCAATTCCTACACTTATTCCGTTCCTGCAACATAATCGAGCCACTGCGCCTCGCTTTCATCCATAAAGCCGTGAAAGTCACACCCCGATATCGATATACGGATTAAATGGGGAAAAAATAGGAAAACTCGCCCAGAAGAGCCAAACATCATTGACAGAAATTATAATTTTCAGATCATACTGAAGAAAGAACTGTCTCTGAAGGTGTGGGTTTTTTCCTCTTGCAAAAATATGAAGCCATGACGGTAAAAGAAAAGCCTTTATGAAAAAGAGTTGTATGAAAGAGATCTATTGTTCAAGTCACTCAGTCGGCTTGTATGGAACGGGGTCTTCAAAGATTCTGTGTAGTATTTCTGTAATTTTCAGCACGAAATAAATGCGAATCCCCACGTGAATCAGTTTGTGTGTAAGGTATCTCTAATGGCCCATTAGAAGATTCTCGCTTGTAGGTTAATGTTGTAGAAAAAAATATTTGGGGTCAGCTCCTCTGTTAAGGGCACCGTATGGGAGGTACATGTAAAGATATTCTCTAGAAGCAAGCAACATAACTGTTCAAAAACCACTATTTGTACACAAAACATCTGTATTTTAATTTTTATGTTTATTATTTAATTTTTTTTATCAAAGTATATTTGATGAAAGGAAAGGTGAACACATGAGCCAACCATTCAAATATTTAACTAAAGCTAAGGTTGCGTGTGAGAAAGTCGTGACGAAAGTCATATTTCTTCCTAAATCAGTAGTAAAGTGTTACCGAACATCACAACAAAAACTCACACCAACACTTTAAATTTAGATTACTATTTCATATCAAACGCTGTGTTTGTCAGCCGTTGAAATGGCGAATAAACTGGATCTACACGGCTGATCAGGCAAAGCAAGACCTCTTTATTTATGTCCCAACAAAGGAAACCCTGGTAGTAAAGTATCAAGCCGGGTGTGTTACATGCCGCTGATCGTGGACCTTTCTAGCAATGGGACTAATTAGCCGTGAATATCGATCTAATTCTGTGTCACCGTGTGTATTGAACACTCGTATGCACTGATTACAATTAGATAATTATGTAATGAAACATGCATAAGGTGCACATTTCATTCATGAATTTATGAATCTATGATCATTGACAATGTCAAAGAGTTTAAACTGCCAGCGATTGTATCGTCACATTAAAGTTCCCAGTAAGTTTCTCTTGTAAATAATTAAACAGTTTTCTTGGTTTTTGAATGGGTTTCTATCTTGTTTTAACAAAGCTACAAAGAAATAAAAAAGCAATTGTTTTAACTTAAAAAAATGTGTTTTATTATTAAATATTCATTTTTTTGTTATTTTTTCGCAAAGAAATTTTGATTGTATACTTCATTTATTCAAACATACACGAACAATTTTTGACAACTTTTAATGCTGTTATGAAAGTTAATAGTTTATATTTTGATACTTTATAATTATTGTAAATAAGCATTTGTTTAAGTACTTTAACCATTCTGCAAAGATTGATCTGAAATACGGATAACCCGAGCCTACATGTAACTTGTACGCCTTGTTAATTTCAATTTCGAATAAACAAAAATAATTGCTTTGAAAGTTGATATATTTGAGCCTATATTAGTCCTGAAATTTTTTTAACAATTAATTTTAAAACTAAAACATCATCTATTCTAAATGTAATGTACAAGTATATTAATTTCGCACAAGTCTTCGGGGGTCAAACATATGCCCCTCTGTCTAATAAGGGTTCAGAATAAAATTGCACTGTTAAACTTATGAAGACATATATACAAGCCTCGTAAAAACTTCAACATTTATCATTTATAAGGTTCTTCGCAGAAAATGGATACCTTCTCGACCTTTAGCAATGATATGTTTTTTCCTTGTCCAAAGCATTTAAAAAGAAATAAATCGGGGATACTGTAAGGACATAGTATTCTCTAACCATCCTTATTGCTCTGAAGAGGGATACGTTACGAATTATGCATTTGAAGATAATGCGAGCCATTTCATGTAAAAAGATCAAGAGAAGTTTACACTATTTCTTACGATCTGTGAATAATTCAAGTACTTCTAAAGTTTGTCCCTTTAGATTATATTTCCACAGAATACACCTTCAACGTTATCAAATTAGTTGCCATTAGTCACTTGGAACTGTGTGAATCATGATTAATACACAACATGGTCTTGTGATAGAGACAACAAAATGATGAAGAAATGGAGGGGTTTGTCTGGTCGATCGATGTTTTTCGACAATCTTTTTATGTAATTTATTCCGCTGAATTTTAACACGATTGATTTTACAATATTTGCTATATTTATAAACTAATGGTTTAGTTTCAAGCATGTTTTCTCTTAATTTTCTTATTAAGACAGGTTATAAATAAAGAAAATATGTGATATTACAAATATTATACCTTGAGCGGTAAAACTGCAAAGGTATGATTCAAACGCTGAAGAAACATTACACGGCGGGCAGAGTGCAAGGGACAGACCACTAATATTACAACCACAGGTGCACCAACCCAGGGGTATTCACCTTTCTAAAAAGTACGAAAATGCCCTTTTAATGTCCGCAAAAGACATTCAGTTCTTTGACTCCAAAGAAAAAAGAAGAGGCGAAAAAGATACAAAGAAATTGTTGGATTTGATTTGACAAATACTAGTATATGTTTGAATGTTTAACAGGTAAAACAATTACGTAAAACACAATAAGTTTCCAACAAAAGTTGCCAGCAGACAGGGGGAATTATGTATCTACCTTTGGCACGTATTTAGTGATGCTAGGGAGCATCTGGTTTTGAATTAACTTTGACAAGCGTTGTCTGTGGTTTTAACATGTTTGTATGTTTCATAATTCATTTTGGCACGGATTCCGTGTGTCCTGACGTTACATATTTCATTGCATGACATACTTGTGATATTGATAAAACGGACAAAATTCTTGCATCTTTCTGATTCGGATATTTTTAAATTATTTTGCGTACACATCATAACAAAAAAGACGTCTTTAAAATTCCATTGTTTCTATGAAGTTTCTGTGAAGTGTAAATCGGATAATTATTCTAATCAATATATAATGTATGCACCGCTTATATTTATAATTTACTAGCAAGCGCATAAGACAAATCGTACACTTTTAAAGCATAAAAACATCTTTTTTTATGTGCATAATTTTTCTCCGAGAAGTGTAAACATCTCGATACATTTTGTGTGTTTCCGACTGTGACAGTTTCCATTAATTTGTTACCGATTTAACATGACCTTTTCTTACGAAATAATGATGTTATAAAATTTATTTGCGCATTAAACAACTGTAAGAATTTACAAGCAAAGTGCGAATTAGATCAATATTTATTTTAATATCTGATATAACAAGTTTTGATCATTGAATTAAAACTTCTGAAACAATTAGAATACATGTTGTTGTTTTTTTTTCAACATTAAATATGAATTTTATTTATTCTTTGATAACATTTAATTTATCCGTACTAAGGTTTTTGTACAATGATGGCTACATGTATATAAATGAACTAAAAAATAAATATATTTGACTGAAAGTTACATTCACAGATTGTTTAAATTTCTTCATTAATTCCACGTAAGAACATTTCATATACAACACACACAATTATATATATGAATTGTTTTATTCTATTTGAAATCTTTATTTTTTTTAATTTATATTTTGGTCCAGACAAAAAAATGAGATTATTTGCAATTGAAGTTCAATGATGAACAAAGCAGACAGATAGCAATTTTAAATTACCAATACATTTAATTAGAAGATTGATATAAAACTTGAATTAGGTCTTATGAAATTGACAGGTGAAAAAGAATTCAGTTCGGCAAAATGAATATTTTTATATTCGGGTAAGGCTAAGACAAGCAGGTAAAGAGCCTCACCCAGTAGAATACTGTCCACGGACGGCTTCTCAGACCGGGCACTAGGTGCACCTAACGTTTTTTGGAGGTCAAAGAGATTTTTCATTTCGGGACAAGTTACACCGTCTTTAGCGGGTTTATGATTCTAGGCTGTCATATTCAGACAGGTTATCCAACACCTGCACACGGTAAAAAGTGCCAATCTACTGACCAAAACAAAATAGGCCGGAGGGACTGACTGGCTCACCGGTCAATAGTTGAACGGACTCCCTGCCCCCCCCCCCCCCCTCACCCACGGGTAAACCCAGTCTCGGAGCAGTCCGGGAGAATGTAAGCACGTGTACCTGGCCCCATTTCGTGACAAAGAAAGGTATTGATCTCTTAACACTCAGCCTCAGTGATTACTGTACGGATGATAATTTTGATTAACTTCTCGGCTCCCATTACGGAATATAGATTGTTCATTCGCTTTCTGCACATT
>NC_088857.1:4360000-4370000 GCF_963853765.1 Magallana gigas
TCAGAATCAAGTTTTTCTGATAATGTATACAATTAACCAATTGATACAAGTGGCCAAGGAATAGTAATCACTGAAAAACCGTAAGAGAAATAAACAGCCTGAGAAGTTCTATGATATATGATGAATTAATTAGCTTGAGGTTTGGAGTTCAGAGTTGCAATATCCGTGTTCTGTCTCGAAGAGGTTAAATCCTTTTAATCCACGCCAAACCCGAATACTTTGATCTAAGAAATATATGCACACACAGTTAAATCACAGCATTAATAAAACGGCTTAATTAAGCGGCTACATTCAGCACCACGAATGACCCCACAAATTGCAGCTTGTCTGTCGGCGGATATCCCGAATTTACAGGAAAAGGAATTGTTAAGTTCATTGAACAATTTTAAATCAGGGTCTTTTTCAAGTTATCAACAAGATTCCAACGATAAAAAGCGGACCAAAAAATTTCGTTTGAAAAGACTTTTTGTAAATACAATAGACTACCTGTCTGGAAAAAATAAAATAAACACAGGGGCGTTAAAATTGAGATTTAAACTAAGAAAAAATGCTGAAAGAAAACCAAAAACAGTGTTTTTTTTCCCTTATGGAGGCGTTTTTTGCTCAAAATGTAGTGAAGAACATGCACAAAAACAAAACAACATATACCTGTATTTATTTCTAACCATCTTTTTGACAAAGAAAATCATATCTAAAAACGATCATATTTTTTGTTTTATTGCTATAATAATAAAAAAACATATATTTACGTTAAGAATTAAGAGCGAAAGTACCTTACAACAATACAACTAATTTGATAAGGGACGGAGATCCCGACCCTATTGTACGGGTCGGAGAGGGAAATGGGGAAGTCTGAGACTCCGGGAATTACCGGTAACAGCGAGACGGTTGAACATAATATGCAGCTTTCTCTGCTATGGGTGCCAGTTCCATAATATTGACATCTTAAATGACGCTCTGTCGCGGACTTTCTATACAGAGAACGTGGCATTTCCATGTCTCTGGCCCCGGAATATAGACCGAACTTCCGCGCCTGTCAATCAGACCCGTCAAAGACCAGTCGGGCTTTGTGGGTATTTCCATTTTCAAAGAGAAAATTCAACGATAACAAATAGATATCCGATAACTGCAAATGGTCATTATTTCGTCAAAAAGTCAAGAAAAAAATTATAAAGTCTGCACCGGGGCACAAGTTTGTTCTTATAATGATTTTTTGTACAATTGCGCATTGTGTATATACCATATAATTATTATTCCATAATTTCACACTTAAAACAACTTTTTGACGTGAAGTCTAAAAATTGATTTTAATGGAGTACATTCTTACTGTTTAGTTTGGAGGAAAAAGGTGCATCTCGATTTGGGCGAAATTAAAGTATGCTGCGCGCTGTGTGCATCTCCAACATTGGTGATTTGATTAAAAAAAAAATTAAATCATCAAGAAAGAATCGAAAAATAGAAATCCAGAAATCTGATATTTAAAATCAATTGGTTTAAAAAGTTTGAAATTCAAGCCGCAAAATTAAAACAATTGTACAACTGTATAAATGAATATTTTTTATTCCATATGATAGTGTCTAAGTAAATGATTTTTTCCCCATGTTTTTTTTTTTTCATTTAGAACCAATAACCCTACCTCTATTTACCAATAATAAAATTAAAGAATTTGAAGTAAAACATACATGTAATATAAATACTTAGAAATATACAATATTTTGTTTCGTTTGGTTTCGCAACTGGTTTAATTGAAATTTTTAAAGACTGCATTTGAAATTTGAAAATGGTCATATGTACATGTTTTAATACATTATAAACAATTATTACAGTCTTTCATTTGCTAGCATGTGTATTTCTGTTCCTAAAAGTTAGACCAATACGGAAATTGTCATGAAAAAGAAAATATAATAAAATAGGCAAACAGAACAAATTGTTGATTTTTTCAAATATCATGGCTCAAAATCTTACATCTCATGGATTTCCAAAGAAAATTCAATAAACATGTATTAATCTGAGGAAGACTTTTTATTTGTTGTTTAGTATTCATTGGTAGAAATATAGCTTTATCCTATATGCCGAGCAACAGACAATGTTTGAAAGATACTGTCCTTCATTCGGTATTCAATTCTGACGGTGTGTCTTTCAAAAACCAAAACTCGTGAAGCTTTATAATTTTTTTTATCATTCAAGACACTTTTATCAGGTATTGTTCTTTATTAATCTATTTTTTATATATCATTTGCCATCTTTCTTTATCAGTGACATGTACAAAATTCCATTTGCACCTTTGCTTATTCATACAGAGAGACACTTTGGAATTTTATGAGAAAAAGTTGAAGAGAATTTGATCCTACGGTAAGGTGTCACTAAAAGTTTAACACATACATGTAGACAGAAACATGGCAAACACAAGCCAGAAATAGTTCATCAATTTGCTCTTCATTTCGGATTGATTAAATTATGATTTTGTACCTTGGAAACTTCATTATCATTTTATATAAGATCAAATTTATAAACTATAGGATTAAAGCATTATTATGTAACATGACAGTACATACGCTGCAGTTACCACCATCAAACAGATTCATTTACCTTAAAACTTTTTTATATCTTATAATATAAATCAAGGTCAGATATATAAAGATGCAATTTTACACAATTATTAAAGGATAAAAGGCTTTGGTATCAAGGCTGCGACAATTTTTTGGGTTTATATTAGGGATTTATCTATAGTTATAGAATATGTACAACACTTATTTCAATATCATCATTCACCATCCTATTGACATAACTATTGGACAATCAATTTACACAAATCATTTCGCTAGGATAAACAATTTAATCTATGCACTTAAATCGCCGTTTTGTGACATGCAATTATTGCGGAATGAAAGGGATACTTTAAAAGATGAATTTTTCAATGATGCCAAAACGATTTGCAAAATTTTCTTGCGTTCTAATTTTAAAGTTATCTGATATCTTTCTAAGAAAATAATTTTTTTTTCTGTGAGCTTTAAAATGTACATGTTATATTATTTAACGTTTTCTTCATATGTCACAATATTCTTTTCTTTGTTTTTGCACCATATTTGATACATTTTAACACATTTCAAACATCATTTAAACAAAAAATTTATTTACACAAGTAAATATTAGTTCACAAAATGTACATACGTTTATACTATATAGCTGTCTTTACACATATATTTCCATTTACAATATCATACATGTACTTGTGTTTTTTAAAAAGCAATATCCAAGTTCATAAGTATGTTTAATCACGAAATCAAGGTTTATCTTCTTGTTAACAAAAAAAAATTGTTCTTCCACACCCAGACAAGTCATGCATATTTTTACACCTTAAACACGTGACGTAGACATTGAATCACGAGTGTGAACGTGAACAATCTGACCACTATACACCATTCAGACGCTGTATTATTATGGTGGAAGCCACAGACTTCACCGAATACCCTCATTACAAAACGTTTATATCATCAACATTTGACAAAGATACTTTTGAATTACTTATATCTCAGCAAATACATTTAGACGATTGACGTTACTGACAAAACGGTAATAAACTGTCCATGCAGGGTATTTGTGACTTGGTGACTCCAGCCCTTGGTGACTACAGTTGTCGACTGAAGGCCAACAACAATAGAATGCTAGTATAATTATATAAACAATGTAGACTTTATGTTTCCTTGTTTTTATAGAATATCAATCAGCATAAATTTATTTTAAATATGATTGCCTTTTTAAAATTTATTCAGTTGTTTATTACAGGCAAATGCAAACAATATCCAAAACCTTTGAATCCTCTCTCTTTCTTGTAGCAAAGTTTAAAAATATTTTATCATTAAAAAAGGGATCATATGAAGATTTTTTTTAAAATTTTGTTATCACGATACCTTAGAATTTAGGAAAGGTTACATTGTAATTTTTATGAAGTTGGTGCTTTGCTGTCATCTCTTCATTGTAAACAAAAAGGTGTTGTTTGCCGAACTGGATGATACACGTTCCATGATAAGTGGGAAATTGTAATTCATAGACGGTGTTGCCGAGCAAATAGTGACAATTCTTCTCCAGTACAAATACAATGTACATGTATACCATTCACTCACAACACACTCACAAACAAGTTGAAAAAGTGAATATTAAATCATACTGGATATAGCAAATTATTGATCAGTGTACATGTAATATGAGCTACGAATCATAGTATAAAAATTTATGTTTAAGTAATGAAATATTACAGTAATATATTATATGAACTACCCCTAAAATTACCCTCAATATCTATAAATACAAGTGTTGGTCTTTCGTTTTCCTCATATTCTGTACCAGTGTATGAAGGAACATTTATCGTAAAAATTTTAAAACACAATATTGTTACAGTAAGTAAGACGGATAAGTAAGTGTTTTATCATAGTGACATGTGTTTCATAAACAATTACAGAAACATGTATATTATATAATAACGTAAGGAATAAACACTCGGCCTTTTGGACCTATATGTCATTCTAAACCTGAAAATACAAAATATTATTAATTTACTCGTGTTTTATTTTAGAATAAGATAAATTGTGTCTGCACATGTACGCTGATTGTTAAAAGCTGGCCTTTTGTCTGGGAAATTTAAAAAAAAAATAGTGCAATCCTAGTCTGACATGTTAAGTAAAAGAGAGTCGTAGCCAATACTAGTAAAGAATTTGGTTCTAAGTTTTAAATAAGATGCACAATGTAATGAAAGGTGAAAAATCGTCTTCTTCTTCGGCATCTGCAGAGCTTATAATACATAATCTATCATTTTACATGTATGCAACTGGTAAATATAACATGAAATTTTTAATAATTATACCATTTGCATTATGATGATAAATTCAGTCCAATTTATTTGTATCATCAACAAGATTTTAAACACCTTAAAGTTTTTCTTTTGCTGTGTTGCTTTTAATACTTTTACTCCACCGACGCCCCGCCAAACATATATCTTTTCTTCTGTGCTCCTAATTCGTTAAAAATATCTAGAAAAATGAAAGTATTTTGAGTCGTTTACAAAACATTTTGTGAATATATATTTATAACTTTTTTACGCATTATTTTGAACACATCAAAACGTATCTTTGTTTGCATGTCTGGAATTTACAATACCATACCTGTTTTCTTTTGTCTATAGAAACTTTAATATTTAGAAAAATATGCATAAGAAACAATTCCAAAATCCAAATGCAGAAGTGGTCTCAATATCTGAAGTTAATACCATTTAATAGATTAAAAAATAATACTTTGCAATTTATCCAGGGAATTGCATTTGATTTTTAGATAAATCTTTAGGTACATGAAAATTGCATATTCTAGATGTTATAAAGTTATTGGATATACATGTATTAACTCCTTTCAATCAATTCCACATCTACGAGGTTTCTTTTCATCTTTTTAAACGCAGTTCATCTAAGATCATGACAAGCTCGGTCATTGGCTCAGCATCGGTCTTGTTCAAAGACTATTGCGTCTCAGGGGATTCGAACGCCGATCCTAGTTCCTAGGTGGGCGCCCGCCCAGCGTGGCCACCGTTGAGTCAATGTAGAACAGAAATAAACAAGAACATTGGTCTTTGAATGTAAATACATTCATAATTCCGGGTTATTAGCATACGTTTCATATGCGGTTTTTGGGCCCTGATTTACAGATATTTGTTGTGATGTGTCAAACGCTACCGCGCAGCAGGTAATGGTCGGTATCCGATGATTTGAATTCTCTCATAAAGAAACATGATGGATCCGAAAGGAGCTATTCGTCTTTTTTGTCTTCCGTAGTAAGAGAAAGCTTTGATTGTGACAATATTTAGCAACTGCTTGACATATAAATTTAACGAATATGAGTCAATGATATTAAGCAGATCACACGAGGTCCTACACGTGTTGAAAAATATTTGGTCTAACGACATAATAATAATAGAATTGTTGCCACAAATTACAACTTACCTACCTCTTGGTTATTTTGATATTCAAATGAAAGTATATCAGACAACATTTTCCTGATTTATGACTTACACATTTTCTTTGTTTCTTATAGCTAAATATTACTATTATAGACGAGGTTTAATTTTGTCAGACATTAATTTATTTAAAGGTTTATATCCTCTGTCAATGGCAAGTTTTTTTTGGCAACTAATAAACTGGTTTATAAAATATATCAAAATGTTATTAAGGTGTTTGAAAAAATAGTATTGAATCTCAAGCGAGTTCAACATATAAGATAAAATCAATCAGAATTACCTCCCTTACATGTAATACCTTGGCGGTTCGTAGAGGGCGCGCATCTTCCTGACCCCACATTAGACCTTTAAGGTGGTCACACCACTCATGGCCGATCCTGTGATATATAGACGTATTCATGTGACAAGAATATAATTTTTCTGATAATTTACATTCAAGAATAAATCAACGTGAACCCTGAGAGTATGAAGGCGTAAATCAGGAGTGTTGAGGGACCGCCAGCGTGTGTAAGTCACCCAAACCTCAAACCCCAATCCCAAAATACTAAGGCAGCCAAGGAAATACGGGGTTGTTAGTTTGCCTACATGTAATTATACATATAAAGTTTTAATCTAAAATTAAGACGATTTTTGCTGAAACAGTTAGGTTTTTCTCTTTAGATCTGTTTGTGCTTTTGTCCTAAGAACCATTTCAGCAATCGTTTTTTCTTTCAGTAAATTTTTCGAGGATGTCCACTAAAAAGTCATGCATAGACTAAATCGTCAAATATTGGGGATTACAAAATGATTTAATGTCAAGAACAGAATTTTATACATTATTTCTCGGTAAAACATGTGAAAGAATTCTTCAAATTTCGTGTGTCTTTGGAATGTTTCCATTTGTTTAATTTTATTAAATGACGAACTATATAGAGGCCATATAGTTCAAAATACTTAGATGAGAAAAGTATTGACAAAAATGGATGAAAACAGGACTCTTATGAAGTCATAGTAACTCAAAATTTTATCAATCATATCATAGAATTTAACGTGTTATCAGAAATTGATACTATTTTCCTGAAAAAATGTAAAGACTAAAATTTACAACCACGTATAGACGTTGGTCTTTACAGAATTATAATTTGCAGTGTAGTGCGACTTAAGTGCCTTGATATTCGATGAGAATCCGCCGAAACTTTGAAACTAATGAAAATGGGTGAATGGCTGGGCCTTTCTCAATTGTATTGATCTCTTTGAGAAGAATAACACCTTAAAAAGACAAAGGGAATTATCTAAAATCTATAAATATAAACAATATATAACAAGTTTCAGTTTAAAGCTTTAAAAATGAATATAGATCTGAAAGTGTTTTTTGACCACTCAGACACCTTTAAATTCAATAAACTAACTCCAATATTAAAATTGCTAGTTTAATTTCTAAACATAAAAATTATCTATATAAAATTATATGAATACACAACATCGAATCTATAACATAAACATAGAACAAACCATTAATTTGCATTTAAAACGTGCAACAAACACACGACTTGTGATGTTGTCACATCTGTCCTTCTGTCTAAAAAATTTATTCATGTTCAATTTTGACCCTTGAATCTAATCATCCAAACTTAAATATGCATAAATAATAATTTCGGTATTGAAACTTACTAGATCGGGATCGGCGTTCTTCCGCCTCGGTGAAATAATGAGGTACATCGTCGTAAATTCACGCTCAATTTCACAAAAGGCTCACAACACTATGGAATAGTTTCTCATTAGAAAATAACTTGATTATATAGATAGCATAATGCAATAGGAGTATAAAAGTTAAAAAGAGAAAAAATATGCAATAAATTGGCGGATTCGAACTCGGTCACAAACCCGATACTTTAACCGCTGAGCTATAATGGTATTCAACCAAATCAATCGATACAATTGCAAACAATTTAACAAAAACATTTAAATCGCCAGCTTGTGATGTACATGTTGTGTCTTAAATGGAATTGAGGTACATTAATGTCCATAGGTTACCTAAACGAACGTTTCTCATATTTTAATGAAAATTTATTATTACAAATTCATACATAAGAAAGAAAGTTATTTTAGTTTTTCGAAGGTGTGAAAATGATGATTGTTGAATTTTGTTTGAATTTGGTAAGATTTTCTCTAAGAAAGAGTGAAGAAGCCAATCGAACAAGATCATGAATTATTCATGAGAACAAGAAACGTGCAATGAGTTGACCCACGGTTAGTAAACTTATTCGAGACTGGCCGTGGGTTTCCGGCGATGTGATGTAGCGGACACTTCCATATTTTGAAGTGAATCCTTTTAAAACAAACTAGACAAATAACAATATCATGAATAAAGTCATGTTGTAAATTTTGAATTTACTGGGTGTCATGTTGAGCATTTTGTATTTACACCCACCCAGTAAATTCAAAATCTACCACATGACTTTATTCATGATATTGTTTTAATCGTAAGGCAATAAATTAAACGATTTTTGATTTGCAGGTCCACTGGGAATTTTACTTCGCTTTATAAAAAAAATATGGTCAACTTGTTGTACATTATGCACTTTAAACGACGTTTTTTTTTTCATTTAACAAAAGGCACTAAATACTTTTAAAAGAAAAAACTTTGCACTTTAATTCAAATAACAAATAGTTTTAGAAACAGTTGAGTTTTCTTTTAGTATTGCTTATGTGCTTTTAAGCCACCTTGACGATGATACACAAGAAATGTTGAGATTTACTCCCCCCCCCCGCAAAAAACCACCAAAAAACAAAACAAACAAACAAACAAAACAAATTATCATAAAAGAAACATTTCACTTCAGATTTGGTTCAAATAGTATGTAAAAGTAGTTTTTTTTTTCTTTAAAAAGAGTCCAAAATTATTCAAGACTTGTCGCATGATGAAACAAAAACTTGAAATAAAACGAATAAGAAAAGAGTTCACGTTCACTTAAGCATCTCTTATTTTTCCGTTACTTATTTTCAATAAAAAGTTATAATCATAATATTGACAAATTAAACCTTATTATTGAAGGACACTATGCTTTTGATCATATTTATTACCAGTAAAATAGAAAAAAAATAACAGACATGGAACACCCTTACTAACAACCTGTCTACATTTGTAAAGCTAAAACATTCACACAAAAAAGTTGGTCCAGGAACTATTGATCACATCACAACTCAGCCATGTCTTGGCAACCCATCTGTGTGGATTTAATTTGTTTGTTATTTGTTTTTTGTATGTGTTTCTTTGTTGTTGTTGTTGCTGTTTATTTAATTATTGGGGTTTTTTTTCTTCATCATTAGCACATGTGTGGAATCGTATTTATTTCAGAAATCGGCGCACTAACCCTGTAAATGCAAGCTGATTGATTGCTTATTTTATGTTTAACGCCGCAACAAAAAATGTCCAAGAAGATGCAATACATAAATGCATGACATGCGCGGATCCAAAAAAAAAATTCCTTGAGGTAAGGTCCGACGGTTACTTGCGTTTGCCGGGGGTGGGGGGTGGGGGTGCTGTAACATATATTTGGTAATTCTATAATTGAAACTTAAAAGAAATATAAGTTTTGCTGGGGGTTAATCTGGACTCCTTTGACAAACACCGCCCCAAACACATGCGCTAGAATGATATCAATGAATTTCACACAAAACATGTTGCACTGATGCTTAAAACAAGATTTGGCAACTTATTAATGTTCTCTTTAAAGCAATATGAGCTGTATTTTTAGAATTTTATTTTCCTGCAGAAACCTGCTAGTATGATAAGTCTGCATGTAACTTAAACTTTTATGGTAAATAAAGTTTGAAAAATTCATTAATTTTTGTCAGAAGAAAGATTTCTCTTATAAGGAATATATAGCAAATCAATTTTTGTACAGGACGACAATAATTCAATTTTGCTCCAATAAAGGCTTCTTAACAGCTTTCCCCACAAAAATACAGCTTACAGATATTTAAAACCATGATTTTTTTTTTGGTAATTTTATAAGA